>NC_091202.1:6461011-6511011 GCF_040958095.1 Procambarus clarkii | reverse complement strand
AGAGAACATGAAAACATGATAAGGAGAATAGGGAATACAAAGAATGAATAATGGACTTGTGAAGAACATGGAGAATATGACAAAGAATGTAGAAAACATGTAAGTGAAGGTGAAAAACGAAGTGATCTTGTGAGGAACATGAACTTGTAGAGGAATATGAATATTGACAACGAACACAATATGGAAGTTAGCATGAATATTGAGTATAAAAGTTGTAAAGAGAACATGTGATGAACATGAAAACATGGAAAATATGACTAGAATTTGTAGAGAACATAATGAGACTAAGAGAAAGATTACAGAAAAAATGGAGATACTTGTGAAAATATGAACTGAATGGGACTGTGAACATTTGAAGAACATGGAGTGAACACGGATGAGAATACGAAGAACACAGTGAATATAGAGAAAATATGCAAATACAGTACGATTATTGAAGGTATGGATAAGTTGGGGATGAGAAGGTAAGGGAGGGAAAGGGTAAGGTGAGATGAGATGAGATGGAGGAAGGTGGGAGGGGGTGAAAGATAATTACACATGTTGGGGTTATGTGTGTACTCGGATAAGAGTTAGGCTGGAGATGGACTTGATCGAATATATTTATGTCTGATGATCTAAGGCTAATGTCCAGATTAATTTTACTACGTTAGAAATAAGGTGATCTTAAATCTCAGGGTGATTTAGTTGGAAAATAAATAACTTGTACAAAATGAACTAAGCTGGGGGCACAAGAGTTGAAACTTGATAACTGAACTGGTTTTTATTTACTATGTCTGAAAATGTAGTTGGGTGTTTAAATCTCAGGGGGATTTGGACTGATAGTAATGAATTTACATGAGTGAACTTGGACAGAGGACAAGAGCTAGAGTTTTATATTTGTTACTTCATATTTACTATGTCTGAAATACAGAGGGTAAAAATTTCGGGGAAATTGATGGTTTATTTACAAAGACTTGAGGGTGGAAGAGGGTGGGGGACAAGAGCTGGAGCTCAGTAACTGACTTGATCTTATTTACTACGTCTGAAATATGTCTGCTTTTAATTTTAGGGAAATTGATGGGTTATTTACAAAGATACGAAGGAGAACTAAGGCGGGGACGAGAGCTGGAGCTCAGTAATTGACTTGATCTTATTTACTAACTTTGAAGTATGTCTGCTTTTAATTTTAGGGAAATTGATGGGTTATTTACAAAGATACGAAGGAGAACTAAGGCGGGGACGAGAGCTGGAGCTCGATAACTGTTTTGATCTTATTTACGGAGCCTGAAATACAGAGAGTAAAAATTTCAGGGAAATTGGACTGTTACTAACGAAGATACGAGAGAGAGCTAAGGCGGAGGACAAGCGCTGGAGCTTGGTAACTAAATTACTGTATTGAACTACGTTTGAAATATGATTATTTTTAAATTTTAGAGGGATTGGAATGATAGTATTCATTATATGACAGGGGACTAAGGCGGGAACGTGAGCTAGAACTTGCTTACTAACGCGATTTATTTGTGTAAAAACTGACTTGCTTAATGAAAAGGAGAAAACATACGATGTTGGAAAATAGTTGAACTGAACTGAATGAAAGGAGAGAGAGAGAGAGGAGGGACGGTCGAGATATTATGGAGAAGATAAGATAAGATTAAGAGATGACCTGCATGCGGCGTCTGGCTGACGGTCTAAAGTAAACAAAGGTGGGCCACAGATTGTGAGGTAAGGGGGGAGGGAGGGAGGGGGGTGTGATGTACGAAACCCTGAAAACCCTGGCTCACAAACACGAATTTCTAAATTTACATGAATAACTAAGGCTTGCATAGACGGATTTTGTAAGTTGAAAATATGTAAAACATGTCCGTAGAGTTCTCCTGGAAGCCCTAAAGAGCTACATACGTTACTTGAATTTGTCCCATAAGGCCTTAACAAACTTCTATGTCTCGGAAATTATTTTTCTCATAAGAATTCCATACTTCTAAAATCTGTGACACAAAATTTACCTGAAAACCCTGGCTCACACGCGAGATATTGGAACCTGAAAACTTTGGCTCACACAGACGATATTGGAATCTGAAAACCATGGCTCACACAGACGATTTTTGACCTGAAAACCCTGAAAACCATGGCTCACACAGACGATTTTTTCCCCCCCAAAAAAAATCGTCTGTGCGTTGCCATCCCTACTACTTATATGTATGTATATGTATATATATATGTATGTATATGTATATATATATGTATGTATATGTATATATATATGTATGTATATGTATATATATATGTATGTATATGTATATATATATGTATGTATATGTATATATATATGTATGTATATGTATATATATATGTATGTATATGTATATATATATGTATGTATATGTATATATATATGTATGTATATGTATATATATATGTATGTATATGTATATATATATGTATGTATATGTATATATATATGTATGTATATGTATATATATATGTATGTATATGTATATATATATGTATGTATATGTATATATATATGTATGTATATGTATATATATATGTATGTATATGTATATATGTATGTATATGTATATATGTATGTATATGTATATATATATATATATATATGTATATATATATATATATGTATATATATATGTATGTCGTACCTAGTAGCCAGAACTCACTTCTCAGCCTACTATTCAAGGCCCGATTTGCCTAATAAGCCAAGTTTTCCTGAATTAATATATTTTCTCTTTTCTTATGAAATGATAAAGCTACCCATTTCATTATGTATGAGGTTCAATTTTTTATTATTGGAGTTAAAATTAACGTAGATATATGACCGAACCTAACCAACCCTACCTAACCTGTCTTCATAGGTTAGGTTAGGTAGCCGAAAAAGTTAGGTTAGGTAGTCGAAAAACAATTAATTCATGAAAACTTGGGTTATTAGGCAAATTGGGCCTTGCATAGTAGGCTGAGAAGTGCGTTCTGGCTACTAGGTACGACATATATATAATATATATATATATATATATACAATTTATTAATGATATATATTATATATATACAATTTATTAATGATATGTTATACAAATTGTATCTTATATGTACAAGATAAAAAATGTAAAACATGTTTGTAAAAATACTGAAAGGAGACAAATTGTTTTCGTATTGGTCATCGAACTAACAGTTCTCATTACTTTAAAAACAAATTGTATTTGTAATAATTACATATAATTTGTTATAATTACAAGAGAATATGGGAATACAGGGTAATGGTATCAAAGCAATGCAGGGTATTATTCAAATGACTGTTTGATATTGACATGTTTGTAGATACGATAGCATTCTTCGTGTTATACACCTTGAAGCCCACTCTTGGGATACTGACATCGGTTCCGTCGCGTATCTGTGCAGAGTTTATCAGATTTTTTACGATTGCTTCATGTTGCGAGTGAACCCTGGCTCTCTTATAATAAGCAAGTTCGGTAGCATCTACCCAGCGTCGCTTAAATAGGGTGACATTGTGGGGGGGAGAGGGAGGGTTAAAATTATACTCCTGCAAGTGAAGACCTCGGGTGTCCAGGAGGGGCAACTATCTCCTTCCTCAGATCAAGCAGCTTCGGCGTCGTCTGAACCTTAACATAGGTGACCGTTGTGTCGAAACTTCCCAGGCCTCCTAAGACTACGTGCAGATTCTTCAGTTTATTTTTCTGAAGAAAAAAAGAGCACGTTGTTAATATGGTTACAGTGCATATGGATACAGTGCACGAATAATAACTAAATATATAACAAAAATCATTTAAATAATGATAAAG
Source organism: Procambarus clarkii (assembly GCF_040958095.1). Lineage (NCBI taxonomy): Eukaryota > Metazoa > Arthropoda > Malacostraca > Decapoda > Cambaridae > Procambarus > Procambarus clarkii. The sequence continues at coordinate 6,507,220 of NC_091202.1, read as the reverse complement.
CTTAAATTACATTCTTTAGGAAGGCGAAGGAGGAATTAATATGAACAAATTCACAAGGGCCGTGATAAGGGTTCGAACCTGCGTCCGGGATGATCCCAGCCGCACCTTATTCTACTGTGCCACGACATTGTAAAACAAAATTGCAACTTTGAGTGCAACTGCTCTCACAAGGCTCACGCAGCTTCTCCGGGAGAAGTCGCGTCTGGGATCATCTCGAAGGTAGGTTCGAACCCTCATTACGGCCCTTGTGGATTTGTTAAATTTATGCATCACGCTATTGTGGTTTGAGTGTAATGGGATAATACTGGTTCGGTAACATAGTTAATATTGTGTGGAACTTTTACCGCATAACATATTAGCAGTGGGGTATCTTGATTGTTTCAACCGTAGGTTAGACACGTATATGAATGAGATTGGGTGGATATAAACAGCTGTCTCGTATGGGCAAATAGGCCTTCTGCACTTTCATTATGTTCTTAATGGGGTTAATAAGTGCAATGTAGCTAATTTTATGACTGGGGAGACATTAGGTGCTACGAAATAGACGAGGAAGAATCGAACATTTACGAAACCTTTACCCCCTCCCCGCTCAGCTCGTTGTCGCCATGTGGGGGCTTAGTGGGCGGCTGCCGGAGTGTGATGCTCCTTGGGACAGTCCTCTGTCCTTTTCTAGCCTTGTGCTCCTGCTGCCGTCCTCTCCAATTTTGCTGGGCATCTTTTCCTTTTCCTTCTGTTTCGTTTTTCTCCCCCCTCTTCTATCTGCTTGCCGTTTCCTGCCGACCTTTTGCTCGTTCTGGTTCTTCCCTTGGACTACTTCTATTTTGACGCCCGGGTGCTTGAGGAGGCATACTCTTGCACCGGTAGAACTGCAGTACCCGACGTCGAGAGCGAGGGGAACCTTTTATTGTCAATCCCCACTTCGTCACTGAACCCGATCTCGACGGACTGTCGGTTTCTTAAGGTGGCGTTTGTGGGGCGTATACTCACGATGCACCCCTAGGAGGCCCCGACAAGATCGGCGATAGCTTCTTGTTGGGTGTCCTGCCTCTAATTGTGGCTCCATGGTGGGTGTGGGGGCACATTCGTGAATGAATTCTTCTTTTCGTCAAGATGATAACCCCTGTTTCGGCTTCTTCTGGTTTACCTTCTCAGGCTCGTGGGGTGAGCGACCAAGCCCCCGAGTCGGTCCGTATTGGAACACCGGGCTCTGCCCAGCAAACAATTTTAGGTTGCCACAACATATCTGGAAAGTATTTGAAAGTATTGGAAACGTTTGTTTTATCGTATCAGATACGATATTGTGTGTGGACTTAAATAGGTTTCCAAAACTTATAACCAAGACATATGTATCTAACACTAATTTGAGATGTGGCAACTTTACCCTCCTAACATGAGTCATTCATAATCCATTCATATACCAATATGAATCTCTTATGAAAGGTTTGAGGCAATAATCTGAACCCTTTTCACATCTTTGTGTTTAAAGTAAAATTTCTTGAAATTAAATTATATTTTATATTATATTATTTTTATTATATTTTATATTATATTATTATTTTCAATTTAAATATTAAAACCAATTTAAGGGTAAAAAAAATCTAAATTTATATTTCTTTTATTATTTACTAACAATTATAATTATTTACTAACGGAGAGAGGGGAGGCTGTACGGCGGACAGTGGCGGCGGTGGCGGATAGTGGCGGCGGTGGCGGATAGTGGCGGCGGCGGGCGGACAGTGGCGGCGGTGGCGGATAGTGGCGGCGGCGGGCGGATAGTGGCGGCGGGCCGACAGTGGCGGCGGTGGCGGATAGTGGCGGCGGGCGGACATTGGCGGCAGGCGGACATTGGCGGCTGTGGCGGATAGTGGCGGCGGGCGGACCGTGGCGGCTTTGGCGGCGGTGGTGGACAGTGGCGGCGGCGGGCGGACAGTGGCGCCGGCGGGCGGACAGTGGCAGTGGCGGCGGTGGCGGATAGTGGCGGCGGGCCGACAGTGGCGGCGGGCCGACAGTGGCGGCGGTGGCGGATAGTGGCGGCGGGCGGACATTGGCGGCGGGCGGACAGTGGCGGCTGTGGCGGATAGTGGCGGCGGGCGGACCGTGGCGGCTTTGGCGGCGGCGGGCGGACAGTGGCGGCGGCGGGCGGACAGTGGCGGCGGCGGGCGGACAGTGGCGGCGGCGGGCGGACAGTGGCGGCGGCGGGCGGACAGTGGCGGCGGCGGGCGGACAGTGGCGGCGGCGGGCGGACAGTGGCGGCGGCGGGCGGACAGTGGCGGCGGCGGGCGGACAGTGGCGGCGGCGGGCGGACAGTGGCGGCGGCGGGCGGACAGTGGCGGCGGCGGGCGGACAGTGGCGGCGGCGGGCGGACAGTGGCGGCGGCGGGCGGACAGTGGCGGCGGCGGGCGGACAGTGGCGGCGGCGGGCGGACAGTGGCGGCGGCGGGCGGACAGTGGCGGCGGCGGGCGGACAGTGGCGGCGGCGGGCGGACAGTGGCGGCGGCGGGCGGACAGTGGCGGCGGCGGGCGGACAGTGGCGGCGGCGGGCGGACAGTGGCGGCGGCGGGCGGACAGTGGCGGCGGCGGGCGGACAGTGGCGGCGGCGGGCGGACAGTGGCGGCGGCGGGCGGACAGTGGCGGCGGCGGGCGGACAGTGGCGGCGGCGGGCGGACAGTGGCGGCGGCGGGCGGACAGTGGCGGCGGCGGGCGGACAGTGGCGGCGGCGGGCGGACAGTGGCGGCGGCGGGCGGACAGTGGCGGCGGCGGGCGGACAGTGGCGGCGGCGGGCGGACAGTGGCGGCGGCGGGCGGACAGTGGCGGCGGCGGGCGGACAGTGGCGGCGGCGGGCGGACAGTGGCGGCGGCGGGCGGACAGTGGCGGCGGCGGGCGGACAGTGGCGGCGGCGGGCGGACAGTGGCGGCGGCGGGCGGACAGTGGCGGCGGCGGGCGGACAGTGGCGGCGGCGGGCGGACAGTGGCGGCGGCGGGCGGACAGTGGCGGCGGCGGGCGGACAGTGGCGGCGGCGGGCGGACAGTGGCGGCGGCGGGCGGACAGTGGCGGCGGCGGGCGGACAGTGGCGGCGGCGGGCGGACAGTGGCGGCGGCGGGCGGACAGTGGCGGCGGCGGGCGGACAGTGGCGGCGGCGGGCGGACAGTGGCGGCGGCGGGCGGACAGTGGCGGCGGCGGGCGGACAGTGGCGGCGGCGGGCGGACAGTGGCGGCGGCGGGCGGACAGTGGCGGCGGCGGGCGGACAGTGGCGGCGGCGGGCGGACAGTGGCGGCGGCGGGCGGACAGTGGCGGCGGCGGGCGGACAGTGGCGGCGGCGGGCGGACAGTGGCGGCGGCGGGCGGACAGTGGCGGCGGCGGGCGGACAGTGGCGGCGGCGGGCGGACAGTGGCGGCGGCGGGCGGACAGTGGCGGCGGCGGGCGGACAGTGGCGGCGGCGGGCGGACAGTGGCGGCGGCGGGCGGACAGTGGCGGCGGCGGGCGGACAGTGGCGGCGGCGGGCGGACAGTGGCGGCGGCGGGCGGACAGTGGCGGCGGCGGGCGGACAGTGGCGGCGGCGGGCGGACAGTGGCGGCGGCGGGCGGACAGTGGCGGCGGCGGGCGGACAGTGGCGGCGGCGGGCGGACAGTGGCGGCGGCGGGCGGACAGTGGCGGCGGCGGGCGGACAGTGGCGGCGGCGGGCGGACAGTGGCGGCGGCGGGCGGACAGTGGCGGCGGCGGGCGGACAGTGGCGGCGGCGGGCGGACAGTGGCGGCGGCGGGCGGACAGTGGCGGCGGCGGGCGGACAGTGGCGGCGGCGGGCGGACAGTGGCGGCGGCGGGCGGACAGTGGCGGCGGCGGGCGGACAGTGGCGGCGGCGGGCGGACAGTGGCGGCGGCGGGCGGACAGTGGCGGCGGCGGGCGGACAGTGGCGGCGGCGGGCGGACAGTGGCGGCGGCGGGCGGACAGTGGCGGCGGCGGGCGGACAGTGGCGGCGGCGGGCGGACAGTGGCGGCGGCGGGCGGACAGTGGAGGCGGCGGGCGGACAGTGGCGGCGGCGGGCGGACAGTGGAGGCGGCGGGCGGACAGTGGAGGCGGCGGGCGGACAGTGGCGGCGGCGGGCGGACAGTGGCGGCGGCGGGCGGACAGTGGCGGCGGCGGCGGACAGTGGCGGCGGCGGGCGGACAGTGGCGGCGGCGGGCGGACAGTGGCGGCGGCGGCGGACAGTGGCGGCGGCGGCGGACAGTGGCGGCGGCGGCGGACAGTGGCGGCGGCGGCGGACAGTGGCGGCGGGCGGACAGTGGCGGCGGGCGGACAGTGGCGGCGGTGGCGGATAGTGGCGCAGGGCGGCGGCGGGCGGACAGTGGCGGCGGGAGGAAAGTGGCGGCGGTGGCGGATAGTGGCGGCGGGCGGACAGTGGCGGATAGTGGCGGCGGGCGGACCGTGGCGGCGGTGGCGGACCGTGGCGGCGGCGGGCGGACAGTGGCGGCGGCGGGCGGACAGTGGCGGCGGCGGGCGGACAGTGGCGGCGGCGGGCGGACAGTGGAGGCGGCGGGCGGACAGTGGTGGCGGTGGCAGACAGTGGTGGCGGTGGCGGACAGTGGCGGCGGTAGCGGACAGTGGCGGCGGTGGCGGACAGTGGCGGCGGTGGCGGACAGTGGCGGCGGTGGCGGACACTGGCGGCTGTGTCTGGCGGTGGTGGCGGGCGGTGGCGGGTGGCGGCGTCTGTGATGAGTGGTGGCGGCTGGCGGTGGTGGGTGGTGGCGGCGGTGGTGGTGGTGGTGGGTGGTGGTGGCGGCGGGTGGTGGGTGGTGGTGGGTGGTGGCGGCTGTGGCGGGCGGTGGCGGGCGGTGGCGGCTGTGGTGGGTGGTGACGATCGGCGGTGGGGGGGGGGCTGGTGGCGACTGTGGCAACGGGCGGTGACGGCTGATAGCGGGCGGTGGTGGCAGCTGGTGGCGGTGATGGCGGCTGGTGGTGGTGGCAGCTGGTGGCGGTGATGGCGGCTGGTGGTGGTGGTGGTGGCGGCTGGTGGTGGTGGCAGCTGCTGGCGGCTGGTGGCGGTGATGGCGGCTGGTGGTGGTGGTGGTGGTGATGGCGGCTGGTGGCGGGCGGTGGCGGCTTATGGCGGCTGGTGGTGGCGGCGGTGGTGGTGGTAGTGGTGGGTGGTGGTGGCGGCTGTGGCGGTGGTGTCGGCGGCGGCTGTGGTAGGTGGTGGCGGCGGCGGCGGTGATGGGTGGTGGTGGCGGCGGCGGCGGCTGGTGGTGGTGGGTGGTGGCGGCGGGTGGCGGTGGTGGGTGGCGGCTGTTGGTGGGTGGTGGCGGCGGGTGGTGAGCGGCGGTGGTGGGTGGTGAGCGGCGGTGGTGGGTGGCGGCGGCTGGTGGTGGGTGGTGGCGGGTGGCGGCTGGTGGTGGGTGGTGGCGGTGAGTGGCGGTGGCTGGTTGCGGGTGGCGGGTGGTGGGTGGTGGCGGCTGGTGGCGGGTGGTGGGTGGTGGCGGCTGGTGGCGGGTGGTGGCGGGTGGTGGGTGGTGGCGGCGGGTGGTGGGTGGCGGTGGGTGGCGGCGGGTGGTGGCGGGTGGCGGTGGGTGGTGGCGGGTGGCGGCGGGTGGCGGTGGGTGGTGGCCGGCGGCGGGTGGCGGCTGGTGGTGGGCGGCGGGTGGCGGCTGGTGGCGGCCAGCTGGGACACACCCTTCACCACTGAAGGTCTGAGAACAACTAACCATATGTCTCTCTCACCCACCAGCCCAGTGTTGCCAGCTCGCGCTCTCAAAATGTTTCCTTCAAAGATTGTATATTATCTTTGAACAACAAGTTTGATTATCAAGGAAATAATGCATATATTATTGTCACATTAATACTGTGCAATATCTTATTACATTCCTGCTAAATAATTATAATTTTAAACAGGACAAAAAATCCAACATATATATAAAAACCAACATTAGAGATCATGAGGCCTAGGCCTCGCCTGTGACCACACATCCTGCCTCCCTGGCCTGCTACACTCACACACCTCACACTCTTAACTCTCTCATAATCACTCTCACTCTCTTACTCTGTCACTCTTACTCTCTGTCACTCTTACTCTCTGTCACTCTTACTCTCTGTCACTCTTACTCTCTGTCACTCTTACTCTGTCACCCTTACTCTCTGTCACTCATACTCTGTCACTCATACTCTGTCACTCTTACTCTGTCACTCTTACTCTGTCACTCTTACTCTGTCACTCTTACTCTGTCACTCTTACTCTCTGTCACTCTTACTCTCTGTCACTCTTACTCTGTCACTCTTACTCTGTCACTCTTACTGTCACTCTTACTCTGTCACTCTTACTCTGTCACTCTTACTCTGTCACTCTTACTCTGTCACTCTTACTCTGTCACTCTTACTCTGTCACTCTTACTCTCTGTCACTCTTACTCTCTGTCACTCTTACTCTCTGTCACTCTTACTCTCTGTCACTCTTACTCTGTCACTCTTACTCTGTCACTCTTACTCTGTCACTCTTACTCTGTCACTCTTACTCTGTCACTCTTACTCTGTCACTCTTACTCTGTCACTCTTACTCTGTCACTCTTACTCTGTCACTCTTACTCTGTCACTCTTACTCTGTCACTCTTACTCTGTCACTCTTACTCTGTCACTCTTACTCTGTCACTCTTACTCTGTCACTCTTACTCTGTCACTCTTACTCTGTCACTCTTACTCTGTCACTCTTACTCTGTCACTCTTACTCTGTCACTCTTACTCTGTCACTCTTACTCTGTCACTCTTACTCTGTCACTCTTACTCTCTGTCACTCTTACTCTCTGTCACTCTTACTCTGTCACTCTTACTCTGTCACTCTTACTCTGTCACTCTTACTCTCTGTCACTCTTACTCTCTGTCACTCTTACTCTCTGTCACTCTTACTCTCTGTCACTCTTACTCTGTCACTCTTACTCTCTGTCACTCTTACTCTCTGTCACTCTTACTCTCTGTCACTCTTACTCTCTGTCACTCTTACTCTGTCACTCTTACTCTGTCATTCTTACTCACTCTCAGTCACCCTTACCCATTCATACTCACTCTCATACTCTTACTCTCATACTCTTACTCTCAATTACTCTTACTCTCAATCACTCTTACTCCCAATCACTCCTACTCCCAATCACTCCTACTCTCAATCACTCCTACTCTCATTCTTACTCTTACTCTTACTCCCAATCACTCTTACTCTCAATCACACTTATTCTCATTCTTACTCTTACTCTCACTCTTACTCTTACTCCCAATCACTCTTACTCTCAATCACTCTTACTCTCAATCACTCTTACTCTCAATCACTCTTACTCTCAATCACTCTTACTCTCATTCTTACTCTTACTCACTCTTACTCTCACTCTTATTCTCATTCTTACTCCTACTCCCAATCACTCTTACTCCCAATCACTCTTACTCCCAATCACTCTTACTCCCAATCACTCTTACTCTCAATCACTTACTCTCAATCACTTTTACTCTCAATCACTCTTACTCTCAATCACTCTTACTCTCACTAACTCTCAATCACTCTTACTCTCACTCTAACTCTCAATCACTCTTACGCACTATTACTCGCTCTTTCTCTGTCATCCTTACTCACTCTCATACTCACTCTTACTCTGTCACTCTTACTCTCTGTCACTCTTACTCTCTGTCACTCTTACTCTCTGTCACTCTTACTCTGTCACTCTTACTCTGTCACTCTTACTCTGTCACTCTTACTCTGTCACTCTTACTGTCACTCTTACTCTCTGTCACTCTTACTCACTCTCAGTCACCCTTACACATTCATACTCACTCTCTCACTCTTACTCTCATACTCTTACTCTCAATTACTCTTACTCTCAATCACTCTTACTCCCAATCACTCCTACTCCCAATTACTCCTACTCTCAATCACTCCTACTCTCATTCTTACTCTTACTCCCAATCACTCTTACTCTCAATCACTCTTACTCTCAATCACTCTTACTCTCAATCACTCTTACTCTCAATCACTCTTACTCTCATTCTTACTCTTACTCACTCTTACTCTCAATCACTCTTATTCTCATTCTTACTCCTACTCTCACTCTAACTCCTACTCCCAATCACTCTTACTCCCAATCACTCTTACTCTCAATCACTCTTACTCCCAATCACTCTTACTCTCGATCACTTACTCTCAATCACTCTTACTCTCTATCACTCTTACTCTCACTAACTCTCAATCACTCTTACTCTCATACTCACCCTTACTCTCAATCACTTTACTCTCACTCTTACTCATTCTGTCACCCTTACTCTCACTCTTACTCTGTCACTCTTACTCACTCTCATTCACTCTTACTCACACTTACACACTCTCTGGCACTCTCACTCACCTTCAGTCACTCTTACTCACTCTTACCCACTCTCGCTCACTCTTACTCACTCTAGTTAATAAGAACACACCAATATAAGACAACAAAACGTTTTCAGATTCTTTCTCACCACTTTCCAGCAACTTTTATAATTTATATAAATTATCTTAGGGAATAATACATAAATTATATATTTAAACATGATATTAGTGTTTAGTGGAATGCATAAGTTGTCAAATTGTGTTAAAAAGAGCGATTTTTAGAAAATTTGGAAAACTACTTTTTTCTGTTCATATTATAACTAAATGGATTTTAAAGGTTTCACTCAGCCAATATATATCATTCACAATTTATTAATGAATTTTACAAAAAAACACCATAAATTTTATATATAAACATGTAAAAACTATTTGTTTTACATTTGGAAGAAAATAATTGTAGAAAAACAATTTATAATTAAACCTTTGTGTTTGGATTTTTTGAGTAAAAGTTTCTCAAAGGCTCTCCTGCACCATTCTCAATGCAAATCATTCCCACACCTATGGGAAGAGATAGGCGAACGTTGTGTAGATGATTTGTGTTTGCTGGGTGTAGCCTCCGCTGCATTGGGCCCCGACCTTGCTCCTCCTTTGGCCTCTCTCCTTCCCCTGGCTCCCCACCCTCCTCTGTGGTTGGGTCGAGCCCCAAGCCCCCAGTGGTGACTACCTCGTCCCCTGGCGCGGCTCCTTCTCTAGTTGTAACTACTGCGCCTTTTAACCCCTCTCTGGGGGTTCTCACCGCCGTCCTCGTCACGGCCGCCCTCGCTCGATTCCTTCCAGTTCTGCTACCTATCAAGCCTTGTTTGGTCCCGCTTCGTGGGCCAAATATTTTGATCTCCTCCCTCTTGATTCTGCACCTCCTGACGATTTCTCCCTCCATCGACATCTCATTGATTCCGTGGATGCCTCCATTACTTTCAACCCCACTCGTCTCGGTACACGTGTCGTTGCTGCTCCTTCTCAGGATGCTGCTTCCCGCTTGGCTGCCTTATCCTGCCTTGGCGAGACCCCCGTTCGGGTCTCGAAGAACGCTCAGTTGAATGCCAGTGTTGGCACTATTTTGCTCCCGCCCCATGTTGCGACCGGTGTTCGGGACCTGCGCGACTGCCACGACGATATTCGACATATCCTCGCTGCCCAGGGCCATTCTATTCTCCAGGTGGACAAGTTTACTCGTCCCCCTCGTGGTAGTCTCCGTCAACCCCTCCGGGTTGTGAAGATTACCTTTGATGGTAGGACCCTTCCACCCTCTGTCATTCTTGCTGGTGCCAGGTGCTCTGTCCAGGAGTACATTCCTTCTCCTTGGCTCTGCAACAAGTGCTGGAGGTTTGGGCATGGTGCCCTCCGCTGCTCCGGGACTCTCTCTCTCTGTCCTTTGTGTGGTGGCGAAGGTCACTCTAAGTCGGAGTGCGCTTCTCCCCAGGCTCGTTGCCTCAACTGCGGTGAGGCCCATCCTACCTTCTCCCGTGCCTGTGTCCATTACAAGCTTGAGGCAGCCGTCCTCAACTTGAAGCACCGGGAGCGTTTATCTTTAACTGAGGCGAGGCGCCAGGTTCGCCGGCTCCCGCCTTATGCTAATATCTCTTATGCTAATATCTCTTATGCTAATATCTCTTATGCTCGCGTGTTGCGCTCTTCCTCTCCTCGTCCTTCCCGCCTTCCTCAGACTCACAACCGTTTCCGGGCCTTGGACCCTGATGCGTCCACTGCCCCCTCCTCTGTCTCTTTGGGTTCTCTCCCGAAGGATCCTCCTCCTGGTCCTCTGTCTGGGGTTCCCCTTCCATCTACCCAGTCTGTCTTGTCTTCTGTGTCTTCTTCCTCGTCCCCCTCCGATCCTCCTTCCCATCCTCTTCCTCCATCTATCGGCTCTCCCCACCGCCTGTCGGTGCGGGCGGATGTCCATCGCTCTCCTAACGGCCGTCGTGTGTGCTCTCGTTCGGCTTCTCCTGTTGAGGCACTGGAATCCGTTGCCCGGTACGTAGTTGCTGGGACACCGGTCTCTTTAAGTCAGAAGCGTAAGCCTGGCTCCTCTCCTTCCTCTTCCCCGGCGGGTAAGAAGGCTTCGCTTTCTTCCTCAGCTCCTCCTTCTGGCTCTGTTGCTCCTTTCCCTCCCGTTTCAGTGCTTGCGCCCCCTGTTCCTGCTATGGAGGTTTCTTTGGCCCCTGCTTCCCTTTCGGTTGCTGCTCTTGCTGGGGTGCGCTCCCCTCTTTCTACTCCCCCTCTTCCTGCTGCTGTCCTTGACTGCTCCTCTCCGTTGTCTCCTCCTCTTCCTCCTCCGGACCCTGCCCGCCCACCTCTGATCTGTTCTCCCGTTTCCTTCCCTCCGTCTTTGCTCAGTTTACCCATGCCCCCTAACCCTGACTTTGCTGACCCTGATATTCTTTAACGTGCTCTGTTGCTCTTTCGCCTTTGTTTCTTCCTTGTTCTCTGTTTTTGTCCTTTCTCTTCTCGTCGTTGTCCATTCTTCAATGGAACGTTCGAGGTTATTACGCCAATTTCCTCGAACTCCAACTTCTGATTTCGCGGTTTTCGCCCCTTTGTGTCTGTCTCCAGGAGCCAATGCTTGGTGCTCGTCCTGGTCGTTTTCGTGGCTATTCCTTTCTCTCCCCCCCCCCCCCCCCCAGCCATTGCTGGGGCTTCTAATTCTTCTGCTCTCTTGATTCGGGCTGATGTTCCCTTTGTTCCTTTACTTTTTACCCGGGGTCGCCTCCTTGAGCCGTTTCTCCTCTCTTCTTCCCTGTCTCTTCTGAATTCTGGTGAGCCCACTCATTTGGACTCTCGGACTCGCACCCTTTCTTGTCTTGAGCTTTCTCTCTGCTCTTCTTCTCTTTACTTAGATTTCACGTGGCAGGTTCTTGATGACCTCCATGGAAGTGATCATTTCCCCATCCTTGTTTCCTTTTTCTCTTTTCGCCTTTCCCTCTTTCCCTAGGTGGCAGTTTGCTAAGGCGGACTGGACCCTATTTTCCCTCAGTGCTACTCTCTCTGACCTCTCCCTTCTGCCCCTCTCTCGCGCTCTCCTCCTTTTTCATGACACTGTCTTCAACGCTGCCCTCCGCTCTATTCCTCGCTCTTCCTCTCGGGGTCCACGGAAGTGCGTTCCCTGGTGGAATGCGGACTGTCCGCTGTAAGCGTGCAGCCTGGAAGAGGCACCGCCGTAGGCAGACGACTGATTCTTTTCTTTTCTTTCGGAAAGCGAGTGCGGTGGCCCGTAAGGCCATCCGTACGGCTAAACGTGAATGTTGGGCATCTTATGTCTCAACAATTACGTCCGAAACCCCTCTGGCCCAGATCTGGAAGCGTATCCGCAAGATAGCGGGTAAGTTCGTTCCCGATGTTTCACCGGTCCTTCACCTCCATGATACTCTTGTGGCGGACCCGTTGCAGGTCGCTTCCGAACTGGGTTCCCACTTTTCTTCTGTTAGCTCTGGTCTTCATCTTCCCCAATCTTTCCTTCTTCGTAAACCTGTCCTTGAGTCTCGTCCTTTAGATTTCTGCACTCATCTTCAGCTTCCCTATAATGATCCCTTCTCTCTCTCTGAACTTCATTCTGCCCTGGCCCTCTGCGGTTCTACGGCGGCGGGCTCCGATGGTATTCATTATGAGATGCTTCGCCATCTCCCTCCGAGCACATCTCAGTATTTACTGAGTCTGTATAATCGGATCTGGGAGTCGTCGTCAGTCCCTGAGGACTGGCTCGATGCCGTTGTCCTCCCTGTTCGCAAACCGGGGTCTCTGGGTACTTCCCCTAAGGACTTTCGCCCTATTGCTCTCACAAGTTGTGTCTGCAAACTCTTTGAACGTATGGTTAACGTTCGTCTGATGTGGTTCCTGGAACACCATCACTTCCTCTCCCCTTCTCAATTTGGTTTCCGCAAGTGCCGCAGCACGACAGATGTCCTGGTGAACTTGGAGGTCTATATTCGTACTGCTTTTGCTGCGAAGACCTCCGTTGTTGCCGTCCCTTTTGACCTAGAAAAGGCTTACGACACCACTTGGCGTTATCATATCCTATCTCAACTTCATTCTTTTGGCCTTCGTGGTCATCTCCCTCTCTTTCTCCGCAGCTTCCTCTCTCGCCGTTCCTTTCGGGTGCGCCTTGGTACCGCTCTCTCCCTCTTTTCAGCAATACGAAGGTGTGCCCTAGGGTAGTGTTCTGAGCACTACTATTTTTCTGGTTGCCCTCAATGGTCTTCTTTCCTCTCTTCCTTCTGGTGTCTTCTCCGCTCTCTATGTCGATGATCTTACCCTTTGTTGTCAGGGTGATGATTCGCCTCTCCTTCAACGCCGGCTTCAACTTGCAATTGATGCCGTGTCGTCTTGGGCCACAGGTCATGGCTTCAAGTTCTCTACTTCTAAGACTTGTGCCATGACTTTTACGCGGAAACGGGTTGTTCTTCGTCCCTCTTTGTCACTTTATGGTCATCCCCTTGAATACAAAGATTCCGCGAAGCTTTTGGGGTTATTCCTTGACACTCGTTTGTCTTGGTCTCCCCATATCTCTTACCTCCGTGTTGAGTGCTCTAAGGCCCTTACCCTCCTTCGGGTCTGGTCCCATACGTCTTGGGGGGCAGATAGGCGCACTCTCCTTGCTTGCTTTACATTCCTCTCTCGTCCTGTCTAAGCTCGATTATGGTTGCCCTGCTTACTCGTCTGCTTCTCCTTCTACTCTTCGCCGTCTTGATGCTTTGCACCATACTGGGTTGCGCCTCAGTTCTGGTGCCTTTCGTTCGACTCCCATCCTTAGCTTGTATGTTGACACTGGCTTCCTGTCTCTCCAAGACCGCCGTGATCGCTACTGTCTTCGCTATCTTGCGCGGTCCTTGCAACATCCTTCCTCTCGCCTCTGTCGTGCTTTAACTTTTACCCCTCCTGCGGTTCCTGTTCCTCTTCACCACCTCCCTCTTTCTGTCCGGTTATCTCGCCTACAGGATTCTCTTTCCGTTCGTATTTCTGATGTTTCTCCTCGTGTTGTTCCTTCTTTGCCCCCGTGGAGGGTCCCTCTTCCGCGGTTTTGTACATCCTTGACCCGTATCACTAAAGCTTTTACCCCTCCTACGGTTCTAAAACGCCTTTTCCTCGAGCACTTTTCTTCTCACTCCCGCTCCGTTTCTGTCTTCACCGATGGGTCTAAGTCAGCGGACGGTGTTGGCTACTCTGTTGTTTTTCCTGATCGCACTTATGTGTCGCTTGCCTCCGGAGACTAGCATCTTTACAGCGGAACTTTATGCTATTCTCTATGCTCTTTGTCTCCTGCTTTCTCGTTGTCAGTCTTCCTTTGTGGTTGTTGTTGACTCTCGTAGTGCCCTCATGGCTCTCGGGTCCTTTAATCCGGTTCATCCAGTAGTTGTCGAGATCCAGCATTGGCTGTTTCTCGTTCACAGTAAATTTAAGTCGGTGTAGTTTTGTTGGGTTCCCAGCCATATTGGTGTGTCTTTAAATGAGCGTGCGGATGCTGCTGCCAAGGAAGCTGTCCGCTCTTGTCCCATCTCTCGCAAAGGCATTCCGTATTCCGACTTTTACCCGGTTATCCATTCCTCAGTCCTTACCCGTTGGCAGGCTTCTTGGTTGTCTGTTACTGGTAACAAGCTACGTACTCTTAAATGTTGTGTTTCCTCGTGGCCGTCCTCCTTCCACCGTAACCGGCGGTGGGAAACAGCTCTGGCGAGGTTGCGTATTGGCCATACTCGCTTAACCCATGGTCACTTGATGGAGCGCCACCCTGCTCCTTATTGTCCTCGTTGCATTGTCCCTCTTACGGTCGTGCATGTCCTTCTTGAATGTCTTGACTTCCAGGACGAGCGTGTGTCTTGCTTTCCGACCGCCCCTCGCGGTCACCTGTCCCTCGATAGAATTCTTGGTGACTCGGATACTTTTGATATCGTTCGCCTTATGCGTTTTTGTTCTCGTATTGGCATCCTTGGTGATATTTAGCGCCCTCTGATTATTTTGCGTATTTGATGGTGCTACATAGCCTTCCCGGTTTGGTGCCTTCTTTTGATAATTACTTACTTACGAAACCTTTACATCTTTCCCCAATTATGGCAGCTTAGTTTGCATTTATTGATCAATTTAATAGGTACGAGCTTGTTGTACTTACCATGAACCTCGCAATCAGTTGACGAATGTCGACCGCAACATTCTCATCTGTCTGCTTACACTTATCTGCCTCGCTCCATCTTTCTGAAATTACAAAATAATAATTTTAAAAATTAATATTTAACCTGTTATGTATATACGCATATTCAGAAATAAATATTTAATTTTAAAAACAATAAACATAGTTTTACCGATACATGTATACTGTCGCTAATGTTGGTACCTTCCAAACTTCAAGTAACTATACTAGAGATATTTCTCTAGTCATGGTTCAACTGGTAGTACGAGTCAAGGGACGCGAGTTTAATCCCATTACAGTCCCACCATATTTTAGCGCAGATAAATCACTCTTGTGAGTTCATTATATATAATATATTAAAATCCATGAACCTAATGTAGCTTCTTTCACCACAAGCTAATAAACAAGCTGCTTAGTTTGGATAACAAACTATTGATCCTCGAATGACTGTAAACTTCCCCTGACCAATTCTCCTAACTCTAATCTTCACTACTTATTTACTAACACTTTCCTAACTCCTTACATCTGTCTAGTATGCAGTAGCCGAGGGTAATGTGCCCGTGGTCTGCGTCGGCTGCAACATGTTTGAGCTCCTTGGCTTTGCTCCAGAGAGAATCTTGCAGTTTCTTCATGTTGAGTTTCACGCTATCTGGCAGGTCCAAGTAGGCGTAGTGGGTAGCTTCTCTCCTGGCTGGCATTTCTGATGCGATCTGCAATGAAAATAATGCAAGTTTAATATGTCTGGCAAGTTTAATATATAGATGTTTATTTATTCTGTAACTTCTAAGATTGTAAATGATTCCAGCTATTTTCATACGTCATGAAAGCATTTGAGATTCGATCAATCGATCATGTGGCACTTTAGCAAAAGCTTTGCTAAAGTCAAGGTACACGACATTACAAACCTTACCATTATCGCCTACCTCAACTATGTTGGAATAAAATATAGCATGTTAAACATGAACGGCCATTTGTAAATACATGTTGTGAATCATTCATTTATTTATATTTATCTCGGTTGACAGCTGAGACAGCTGACCTGTCTCAATGTTTACTGATCCAGGACGGACCGAAACGTCGCCGCTTCTCGACGAAGCAGTATTTTGTGTAAAAAAAAAAAAAATTGAGTTGTGCGGTCATAGATACTCCTCTGTAATGGTCGGCAGACTGAAAGATGCTGTAAGCGTTTACCCCTCGCATTTACATTCTCCTATAATAAAAATATGTTCGTGGTTAAGGGATGGTAATGAATGGGTTAGGTAGGAAGAATGAAAATGGGGAAAGGAAAATGGGAGATAAGCACTTGCAAAGAATAATAGACGAGTTGCACTAACGTCCCACATAATAAGTGTATTTGAGAGTGATTAGTCAGGTCACCAGTTTCCTGGAGACCAATGATATTCACAACAAAGGCCAACATGGATTTAGAGCGGGAAGATGGTGCCTCTCACAGCTACTTGACCACTACGACAAAGTCACTGAGGCATTAGAACAATAACAGAATGCAGATGTATACCCGGACTTGGCAAAGGCATTCAATAATGTACCATGGAGTGATGGCTCCTTACTTGAACACACACAATGAGGTCAATGGGAATAACCGGTAAAATAGAATGCTGGATATTCAGTTTTATGTCGAACAGAACACAGGTTAAGTCAACCATATAAAGTAGAGACCAGGCGCAGTTAAAAGCTCTGTGCCTATGCCTCTTACCTATATACAAAAGTTCACCTCACGTCATAGAACAGCACCTCATGTTTTCACCTTTTCTTCACCTGTTTTAGTACTGACCTGGGTAAATACTCTCATGGCACCCCCCTAACTATTCACTTTTTCTACACTGGAATTTAAGCATTGTTAATCTCTCTCCATATGACAGGTTTCTAATTTGGGGAATAAACTGTCATCCTACGCTGGGCAAGTTCAAGTGAATTTAAATCCATTCTATAGTACGGCGACCAAAACTGAATTTCATACTCTAAATAGGACCTAACCAGAGCAAGATGTAGCTGACGAACACCACCAGGTGTCTTGTTACTAACACTTCGATTAATATATCTAAGGATATTATATTATAGGATAATATAATCCTATTTGCCTTATTAGGAACTTAAATGAATTGATTCTTTGGTTTTAAATTATTACTAATCATAACTCCCAGATTCCTTTCGCAATTCGACATTGTAATGTCAACACCATCTAGCTCGTATCTTGTAACTCTATCATCATTCCTTAGCCTCAGAACATTACATTTATCAGCATTAAACTGCATCTGCCAATCTTGACCATTTCAAAACCCTATTTAGATAACCTTGAAGTGATATTGAGTCTTCCGTGTTTATTTCCCTACCGATTTTTGTATCATCGGAAAATTTGCAAATGTTGCTACTCAAACCTGAATAAGTCATTTATATATATTATAAACAACATAGGTCCCAGGACAGAGCCTTGAGGCACTCCACTAACAACATTATCCCACTCTAACTTAACCCCATTTATACTAACTCTGTTTCCTTTGGAATAGCCATGCCCTAATCCAACTTAATGCAGCACCCCCAGTACCACGAGCCCCTTTGTTTTTAATCAGTCTTTCATGTGGCACTGTATCAAAAGCTTTGTTATAGTCAAGGTACCCATCATCATTATCCTTACCACTATCAACTGTCTCAACAATGCTGGAAAAAAAAGATAGCAAATTTGTTAAACATGAACGGCCAAATGTAAAACCATGTTGCGAATCATTTATTAATTTGTTTTTAAAGATGAAGATGAATTGTATTTGCAATTATCGATTCAAGTAACTTTCCCACAATAGACGTTAGGCTAATTGGCCGATAGTTTGATGCAAGTGATCTATCGCCTTTTTAAAAATTGGTACCACATTAGCTACCTTCCATGACTCTGGCACTCTGCCTAACTCTATTGATTTATAAAATATGGTACACAGTGGTTCGCAAAGCTCCTCTTTGTATTCTTTAAGCACCCTAGCAAACACTTCATCCGGCCCTGGGGATTTGTTTGGTTGAAGTTTTACTATTTGTTTAATACTATCATCCCTGGTAACTTAGACTAGTCAACCTGTCCTCGTCCCTACCCACACACTTGTTCGGCTAAAGGCATAGTTAAGTTCTTCTTTAGTAAATAGAGATAAAATAATCATTAAAAACACTACTCATCTCGTCGTCATTATCCGTTATGTAACCTGTCTCGGTTTTTAATGGACCTATTCTTTCTCTAACCTTTGTTCGCTTTAACTGAAAAAACCTTCAGGATTTGTCTTTGCTTGGCCTGCTATACGAACTTCATAGTTTCTTTTTGCTCTCTTTTTTTAACATTCCTAACCAGTTGAGCGATCTCTTGTTCTAAACTGACTAACCCATTCTTAATCTTTTGTAGCAAGCTCTCTTTCAACCTATAAGGTTTTTCAGATCCTTTGTTATCCATTTCGGGTCATTTGAATTTGATCTATTCAATTTGTAAGGTATACTTCTTCCATGTGCTTTGCTTAGAATACTTGTAAATATGTAATATTTTGAATCCAAATCAAAATCCTCCTTTACATCACACAACGCTGGGTTCACGTTTTGCTAGAAGGCCGGCTCACCCCCCTATGCCGAAGACTTTCCAATCTATTTGATTAGAAAGATGGACACACAAGATGGTGTTGAGAGTTGGACAAGATGGTGGTGGTGGTGTTGAGAGTTGGACAAGATGGTGGTGGTTGTGTTGAGAGTTGGACAAGATGGTGGTGGTGGTGTTGAGAGTTGGACAAGATGGTGGTGGTGGTGGTGAGAGTTGGACAAGATGGTGGTGGTGGTGGTGAGAGTTGGACAAGATGGTGGTGGTGGTGAGAGTTGGACAAGATGGTGGTGGTGGTGTTGAGAGTTGGACAAGATGGTGGTGGTGGTGGTGAGAGTTGGACAAGATGGTGGTGGTGGTGGTGAGAGTTGGACAAGATGGTGGTGGTGGTGAGAGTTGGACAAGATGGTGGTGGTGGTGTTGAGAGTTGGACAAGATGGTGGTGGTGGTGGTGAGAGTTGGACAAGATGGTGGTGGTGGTGGTGAGAGTTGGACAAGCTGGTGGTGGTGGTGAGAGTTGGACAAGATGGTGGTGGTGTTGAGAGTTGGACAAGATGGTGGTGGTGTTGAGAGTTGGACAAGATGGTGGTGGTGTTGAGAGTTGGACAAGATGGTGGTGGTGTTGAGAGTTGGACAAGATGGTGGTGGTGTTGAGAGTTGGACAAGATGGTGGTGGTGTTGAGAGTTGGACAAGATGGTGGTGGTGTTGAGAGTTGGACAAGATGGTGGTGGTGGTGTTGAGAGTTGGACAAGATGGTGGTGGTTGTGTTGAGAGTTGGACAAGATGGTGGTGGTGGTGTTGAGAGTTGGACAAGATGGTGGTGGTGGTGGTGAGAGTTGGACAAGATGGTGGTGGTGGTGGTGAGAGTTGGACAAGATGGTGGTGGTGGTGGTGAGAGTTGGACAAGATGGTGGTGGTGGTGGTGAGAGTTGGACAAGATGGTGGTGGTGGTGGTGAGAGTTGGACAAGATGGTGGTGGTGGTGTTGAGAGTTGGACAAGATGGTGGTGGTGGTGTTGAGAGTTGGACAAGATGGTGGTGGTGGTGGTGAGAGTTGGACAAGATGGTGGTGGTGGTGGTGAGAGTTGGACAAGATGGTGGTGGTGGTGAGAGTTGGACAAGATGGTGGTGGTGGTGGTGAGAGTTGGACAAGATGGTGGTGGTGGTGGTGAGAGTTGGACAAGATGGTGGTGGTGGTGGTGAGAGTTGGACAAGATGGTGGTGGTGGTGAGAGTTGGACAAGATGGTGGTGGTGGTGAGAGTTGGACAAGATGGTGGTGGTGGTGAGAGTTGGACAAGATGGTGGTGGTGGTGAGAGTTGGACAAGATGGTGGTGGTGGTGAGAGTTGGACAAGATGGTGGTGGTGGTGAGAGTTGGACAAGATGGTGGTGGTGGTGAGAGTTGGACAAGATGGTGGTGGTGGTGAGAGTTGGACAAGATGGTGGTGGTGGTGAGAGTTGGACAAGATGGTGGTGGTGGTGAGAGTTGGACAAGATGGTGGTGGTGTTGAGAGTTGGACAAGATGGTGGTGGTGGTTGAGAGTTGGACAAGATGGTGGTGGTGTTGAGAGTTGGACAAGATGGTGGTGGTGTTGAGAGTTGGACAAGATGGTGGTGGTGGTGGTGAGAGTTGGACAAGATGGTGGTGGTGGTGGTGAGAGTTGGACAAGATGGTGGTGGTGGTGGTGAGAGTTGGACAAGATGGTGGTGGTGGTGGTGAGAGTTGGACAAGATGGTGGTGGTGGTGGTGAGAGTTGGACAAGATGGTGGTGGTGGTGAGAGTTGGACAAGATGGTGGTGGTGGTGAGAGTTGGACAAGATGGTGGTGGTGGTGAGAGTTGGACAAGATGGTGGTGGTGGTGGTGAGAGTTGGACAAGATGGTGGTGGTGGTGAGAGTTGGACAAGATGGTGGTGGTGGTGAGAGTTGGACAAGATGGTGGTGGTGGTGAGAGTTGGACAAGATGGTGGTGGTGGTGGTGAGAGTTGGACAAGATGGTGGTGGTGGTGGTGAGAGTTGGACAAGATGGTGGTGGTGGTGAGAGTTGGACAAGATGGTGGTGGTGGTGTGAGAGTTGGACAAGATGGTGGTGGTGGTGAGAGTTGGACAAGATGGTGGTGGTGGTGAGAGTTGGACAAGATGGTGGTGGTGGTGAGAGTTGGACAAGATGGTGGTGGTGGTGAGAGTTGGACAAGATGGTGGTGGTGGTGAGAGTTGGACAAGATGGTGGTGGTGGTGAGAGTTGGACAAGATGGTGGTGGTGGTGAGAGTTGGACAAGATGGTGGTGGTGGTGAGAGTTGGACAAGATGGTGGTGGTGGTGAGAGTTGGACAAGATGGTGGTGGTGTTGAGAGTTGGACAAGATGGTGGTGGTGGTGAGAGTTGGACAAGATGGTGGTGGTGGTGAGAGTTGGACAAGATGGTGGTGGTGGTGGTGAGAGTTGGACAAGATGGTGGTGGTGTTGAGAGTTGGACAAGATGGTGGTGGTGTTGAGAGTTGGACAAGATGGTGGTGGTGGTGAGAGTTGGACAAGATGGTGGTGGTGGTGTGAGAGTTGGACAAGATGGTGGTGGTGGTGAGAGTTGGACAAGATGGTGGTGGTGGTGAGAGTTGGACAAGATGGTGGTGGTGGTGGTGAGAGTTGGACAAGATGGTGGTGGTGGTGGTGAGAGTTGGACAAGATGGTGGTGGTGGTGGTTGAGAGTTGGACAAGATGGTGGTGGGTGGTGGTGAGAGTTGGACAAGATGGTGGTGGTGGTGGTGAGAGTTGGACAAGATGGTGGTGGTGGTGGTGAGAGTTGGACAAGATGGTGGTGGTGGTGTTGAGAGTTGGACAAGATGGTGGTGGTGGTGTGAGAGTTGGACAAGATGGTGGTGGTGGTGGTGAGAGTTGGACAAGATGGTGGTGGTGGTGGTGAGAGTTGGACAAGATGGTGGTGGTGGTGGTGAGAGTTGGACAAGATGGTGGTGGTGGTGGTGAGAGTTGGACAAGATGGTGTGGTGGTGGTGAGAGTTGGACAAGATGGTGGTGGTGGTGGTGAGAGTTGGACAAGATGGTGGTGGTGGTGGTGAGAGTTGGACAAGATGGTGGTGGTGGTGGTGAGAGTTGGACAAGATGGTGGTGGTGGTGAGAGTTGGACAAGATGGTGGTGGTGGTGAGAGTTGGACAAGATGGTGGTGGTGGTGAGAGTTGGACAAGATGGTGGTGGTGGTGAGAGTTGGACAAGATGGTGGTGGTGGTGAGAGTTGGACAAGATGGTGGTGGTGGTGAGAGTTGGACAAGATGGTGGTGGTGGTGAGAGTTGGACAAGATGGTGGTGGTGGTGGTGAGAGTTGGACAAGATGGTGGTGGTGGTGAGAGTTGGACAAGATGGTGGTGGTGGTGGTGAGAGTTGGACAAGATGGTGGGTGGTGTTGAGAGTTGGACAAGATGGTGGTGGTGGTGAGAGTTGGACAAGATGGTGGTGGTGGTGTGAGAGTTGGACAAGATGGTGGTGGTGGTGGTGAGAGTTGGACAAGATGGTGGTGGTGGTGGTGAGAGTTGGACAAGATGGTGGTGGTGGTGGTGAGAGTTGGACAAGATGGTGGTGGTGGTGGTGAGAGTTGGACAAGATGGTGGTGGTGGTGGTTGAGAGTTGGACAAGATGGTGGTGGTGGTGAGAGTTGGACAAGATGGTGGTGGTGGTTGAGAGTTGGACAAGATGGTGGTGGTGGTGGTGAGAGTTGGACAAGATGGTGGTGGGTGAGAGTTGGACAAGATGGTGGTGGTGGTGAGAGTTGGACAAGATGGTGGTGGTGGTGGTGAGAGTTGGACAAGATGGTGGTGGTGGTGGTGAGAGTTGGACAAGATGGTGGTGGTGGTGGTGAGAGTTGGACAAGATGGTGGTGGTGGTGTGAGAGTTGGACAAGATGGTGGTGGTGGTGGTGAGAGTTGGACAAGATGGTGGTGGTGGTGTGAGAGTTGGACAAGATGGTGGTGGTGGTGTTGAGAGTTGGACAAGATGGTGGTGGTGGTGGTGAGAGTTGGACAAGATGGTGGTGGTGGTGGTGAGAGTTGGACAAGATGGTGGTGGTGGTGGTGAGAGTTGGACAAGATGGTGTGTGGTGGTGAGAGTTGGACAAGATGGTGGTGGTGGTGTGAGAGTTGGACAAGATGGTGGTGGTGGTGTGAGAGTTGGACAAGATGGTGGGTGGTGGTGAGAGTTGGACAAGATGGTGGTGGTGTGTGAGAGTTGGACAAGATGGTGGTGGTGGTGGTGAGAGTTGGACAAGATGGTGGTGGTGGTGTTGAGAGTTGGACAAGATGGTGGTGGTGGTGGTGAGAGTTGGACAAGATGGTGGTGGTGGTGGTGAGAGTTGGACAAGATGGTGGTGGTGGTGGTGAGAGTTGGACAAGATGGTGGTGGTGGTGGTGAGAGTTGGACAAGATGGTGGTGGTGGTGGTGAGAGTTGGACAAGATGGTGGTGGTGGTGTGAGAGTTGGACAAGATGGTGGTGGTGTTGAGAGTTGGACAAGATGGTGGTGTGTTGAGAGTTGGACAAGATGGTGGTGGTGTGGTGAGAGTTGGACAAGATGGTGGTGGTGGTGGTGAGAGTTGGACAAGATGTGGTGGTGTTGAGAGTTGGACAAGATGGTGGTGTGGTGTTGAGAGTTGGACAAGATGGTGGTGGTGGTGGTGAGAGTTGGACAAGATGGTGGTGGTGGTGGTGAGAGTTGGACAAGATGGTGGTGGTGGTGAGAGTTGGACAAGATGGTGGTGGTGGTGAGAGTTGGACAAGATGGTGGTGGTGGTGTGAGAGTTGGACAAGATGGTGGTGGTGGTTGAGAGTTGGACAAGATGGTGGTGGTGGTGGTGAGAGTTGGACAAGATGGTGGTGTGGTGGTGAGAGTTGGACAAGATGGTGGTGGTGGTGTGAGAGTTGGACAAGATGGTGGTGGTGGTGGTGAGAGTTGGACAAGATGGTGGTGGTGGTGGTGAGAGTTGGACAAGATGGTGGTGGTGGTGGTGAGAGTTGGACAAGATGGTGGTGGTGGTGGTGGTGAGAGTTGGACAAGATGGTGGTGGTGGTGGTGGTGAGAGTTGGACAAGATGGTGGTGGTGGTGGTGGTGAGAGTTGGACAAGATGGTGGTGGTGGTGGTGGTGAGAGTTGGACAAGATGGTGGTGGTGGTGGTGGTGAGAGTTGGACAAGATGGTGGTGGTGGTGGTGGTGAGAGTTGGACAAGATGGTGGTGGTGGTGGTGGTGAGAGTTGGACAAGATGGTGGTGGTGGTGGTGGTGAGAGTTGGACAGATGGTGGTGGTGGTGGTGGTGAGAGTTGGACAAGATGGTGGTGGTGGTGGTGGTGGTGAGAGTTGGACAAGATGGTGGTGGTGGTGGTGGTGGTGAGAGTTGGACAAGATGGTGGTGGTGGTGGTGGTGAGAGTTGGACAAGACGGTGGTGGTGGTGGTGGTGGTGGTGGTGAGAGTTGGACAAGATGGTGGTGGTGGTGGTGGTGGTGAGAGTTGGACAAGATGGTGGTGGTGGTGGTGGTGGTGAGAGTTGGACAAGATGGTGGTGGTGGTGGTGAGAGTTGGACAAGATATGGTGGTGGTGGTGGTGGTGGTGGTGAGAGTTGGACAAGATATGGTGGTGGTGGTGGTGGTGGTGGTGAGAGTTGGACAAGATATGGTGGTGGTGGTGGTGGTGGTGAGAGTTGGACAAGATATGGTGGTGGTGGTGGTGGTGGTGGTGGTGAGAGTTGGACAAGATATGGTGGTGGTGGTGGTGGTGGTGGTGGTGAGAGTTGGACAAGATATGGTGGTGGTGGTGGTGGTGGTGGTGAGAGTTGGACAAGATATGGTGGTGGTGGTGGTGGTGGTGGTGAGAGTTGGACAAGATATGGTGGTGGTGGTGGTGGTGGTGGTGAGAGTTGGACAAGATATGGTGGTGGTGGTGGTGGTGGTGGTGAGAGTTGGACAAGATATGGTGGTGGTGGTGGTGGTGGTGAGAGTTGGACAAGATATGGTGGTGGTGGTGGTGGTGGTGGTGAGAGTTGGACAAGATATGGTGGTGGTGGTGGTGGTGGTGAGAGTTGGACAAGATATGGTGGTGGTGGTGGTGGTGGTGGTGAGAGTTGGACAAGATATGGTGGTGGTGGTGGTGGTGGTGGTGAGAGTTGGACAAGATATGGTGGTGGTGGTGGTGGTGGTGAGAGTTGGACAAGATATGGTGGTGGTGGTGGTGGTGGTGAGAGTTGGACAAGATATGGTGGTGGTGGTGGTGGTGGTGGTGAGAGTTGGACAAGATATGGTGGTGGTGGTGGTGGTGGTGGTGAGAGTTGGACAAGATATGGTGGTGGTGGTGGTGGTGGTGGTGAGAGTTGGACAAGATATGGTGGTGGTGGTGGTGGTGGTGGTGAGAGTTGGACAAGATATGGTGGTGGTGGTGGTGGTGGTGAGAGTTGGACAAGATATGGTGGTGGTGGTGGTGGTGGTGAGAGTTGGACAAGATATGGTGGTGGTGGTGGTGGTGGTGAGAGTTGGACAAGATATGGTGGTGGTGGTGGTGTGGTGAGAGTTGGACAAGATATGGTGGTGGTGGTGGTGGTGGTGAGAGTTGGACAAGATATGGTGGTGGTGGTGGTGGTGAGAGTTGGACAAGATATGGTGGTGGTGGTGGTGAGAGTTGGACAAGATATGGTGGTGGTGGTGGTGAGAGTTGGACAAGATATGGTGGTGGTGGTGGTGAGAGTTGGACAAGATATGGTGGTGGTGGTGGTGAGAGTTGGACAAGATATGGTGGTGGTGGTGGTGAGAGTTGGACAAGATATGGTGGTGGTGGTGGTGAGAGTTGGACAAGATATGGTGGTGGTGGTGGTGAGAGTTGGACAAGATATGGTGGTGGTGGTGGTGAGAGTTGGACAAGATATGGTGGTGGTGGTGGTGAGAGTTGGACAAGATATGGTGGTGGTGGTGGTGAGAGTTGGACAAGATATGGTGGTGGTGGTGGTGAGAGTTGGACAAGATATGGTGGTGGTGGTGGTGAGAGTTGGACAAGATATGGTGGTGGTGGTGGTGAGAGTTGGACAAGATATGGTGGTGGTGGTGGTGAGAGTTGGACAAGATATGGTGGTGGTGGTGGTGAGAGTTGGACAAGATATGGTGGTGGTGGTGGTGAGAGTTGGACAAGATATGGTGGTGGTGGTGGTGAGAGTTGGACAAGATATGGTGGTGGTGGTGGTGAGAGTTGGACAAGATATGGTGGTGGTGGTGGTGAGAGTTGGACAAGATATGGTGGTGGTGTTGAGAGGTGAAGGCGCTGGGAAACCTTGATAAAACCGTACCTATTTTAAACTCTTATGAAACAGATGAAGTTGGAGAGTTTTGTAATCTGAAAAACTAGTTAGTTAAGCTTTGTGTTTGTCTCTGACTATTATTTACCTTTTGATCCAGACTTTTTGAATGTATCTCCTGATTGGAAAGAGAGAAAATCTATATTAGATGCTTCGGATGAAAATCTTGAACATTACGAACTTTCCGAGAACTGTGATTTTTACCTTATAGCCTTACCTTAATTATATTTAATGTTTGTGTTCTGATAGCTTCAACATCATTTCTAAATTCTAGATTAAATTAAAGTTGAATAAATTTTATGTACTTTCCACTGCTTTAAAAATTTGAGTTCACAGAAGGCATATTTGTAAGACATAAAAGCTCTCAAGAGAATGTGTAAAAAAATTATATAAACTTTGATAATATCTAATCCTCATATATGGTTTTATCAATTTAAAAAATTATATGTTTCAGGTTCTATATTTTAACTGTGGTATTGGCCCGTCCTCTCAAAAAAGTGACTTCAGAACCCCTAATGGACAAATAACAGGGTTCTGTAAATTATAACGGCTTAGGAACAATACAATATAGATAGTGCTTAGAGGGGAAAAGAAAGACCCAAAGGAACAGGAAACTTGCAGCAACAGTAGGTAAGAACATGATGGCAAACATTATCAAAGGCTTTTGTGGTATCTTAGGCAACGAGAAAACAAGCACAGCTGCCATCACAGGCTGACGAAAAGTTAAGGAAAAAGGAATAGATGTTTAGTCGATCAGACAGGATTTGTGTGTTGGGAAGACTTCATATTTTTGTGTTTTGATGTTCAGTTATCGCATAACACTACATACTGTATCACATAACTGTATCAGAATAATAATGATTAAGGCAGGTGGGGGGGGGGGGGTTTAGGTGGAATTCATATATTTGTCTGATCTCATGCTTGTAACTCCACAAAAATATTTTGCTGTTTAAAATTTATGCACATTATTAACTGATTGTTTAGTTCGACAGTAATAGTTTGAGTATCCTTGTCCAGATAGGTAATCCAAGGCAGAGTTCTTGCAGGGAATCCAAATCAGATAGGCAGAGTCCCGGGGGGGGGGTGGCATAGTGCCTAGAGTCTTTGACTAAAGATCAAAATTATTTAATTTATTCGCGAAAGATAAAAAACTTTCATGCATTCCGTTTTAATTTTTTGTTTTAAATGTCTTGCGAACAATTCCAAATCTGAACATATTTTAAACTTGAAAACTAGGTTCCATATCATTTCGTTTCCATATCATTTTTATTTAAATTATGTCTCTGACAGAGCGACTCTTTGAAACAAATAAAGGTGTGGATGACAAACTATATTCACAGCAGAGAAATATTTATACGTACATTTAAAGATGTAATCATTATCATGATTGTCCATGATCAGAGAAATCATACTCGTGTCTTCCCCAAACTATAAAATTAATATTTTTCAAACAAAATCCTCATCACTTTGTTGATGAGGATTGGCCGTCCAAACCGTCAGGTTCTCATGGCCGGCCAAACCGTAAAGTTCTTGGCCGTCCAAACCAATATGGCCCCACACGCACGGTGCAGTTCATGTGAGATCAAATCGTCATAAAACTGGGAGTTGGGCTGTTTTATTCGAATCAGAACTGAATATATTGATTTATATATAATGTGTTAGAATTCATCTCCCTTACGAGGCCTAAGAAAATAGTTGTTACTCAATCCTCGCGGTGACGTCACAAGTATGACAGTAATATTAAACGTATAATTCATATTTTAATAAGGTGAATAATCCACAAAATACATAAATTTAAGTATTAATTCGTAGTTAGTCTTAAAAGCTAAATATCCTCAAGGTGGTAAATTATTAGAAGTATGTTTTAAGTAGTTAATGGTTACAATGGGAAATATTTCATAATTGTAGGTGTAAAATAATCCTGTTATAAATTGTATAATAGAGGAGTCACTCTTGCCATCTCGGTGATTTTATTGGTTAAACATTATTGCACCCAATTGGAATATAAGATTTCTGGAATATATACAATAAATTGTTTGATATAAGATACAATTTGTATAACATGTGTAAAAGATAAAAATTTTATAACAATGTTAATAAAATACTGAATGGAGACAAATTCAGTTTAATAATGGTCATCGAACTAAAAATTCATTATTTTAAAAACAAATTGTATTTGTAATAATTACATATTTCTTATAGTTACAAGAGAATATGGGAATACAGGGTAATGGTATCAAAGCAATGCAGGGTATTATTCAAATGACTGTTTGATATTGACATGTTTGTAGATACGATAGCATTCTTCGTGTTATACACCTTGAAGCCCACTCTTGGGATACTGACATCGGTTCCGTCGCGTATCTGTGCAGAGTTTATCAGATTTTTTACAATTGCTTCTTGTTGCGAGTGAACCCTGGCTCTTATAATAAGCAAGTTCAGTAGCATCTACCCAGCGTCGCTTAAATAGGGTAACATTGTGGGGGGGGGGGTAAAATTATACTCCTGCAAGTGAAGACCTCGGGTGTCCAGGAGGGGCAACTATCTCCTTCCTCAGATCAAGCAGCTTCGGCGTCGTCTGAACCTTAACATAGGTGACCGTTGTGTCGAAACTTCCCAGGCCTCCTAAGACTACGTGCAGATTCTTCAGTTTATTTTTCTGAAGAAAAAAAGAGCACGTTGTTAATATGGTTACAGTGCATATGGGTACAGTGCACGAATAATAAATATATAACAAAAATCATTTAAATAATGACAAAGCTTAAATTATTCTCTAGAAAAGCGAAGAATGAATTAATATGAACAAATCCACAAGGGCCATGATGAGGGTTCGAACCTACGTCAGGGATGATCCCAAACACACCTTATTCTACTGCGCCACGACAGGGTAAAAAAAATTGCAACTTTGTGCAGCTGCCCTAACTAGGCTCACGCTGCTTCTCTGGGAGAAGGCGCGTCTGGAATCATCCCAGACGTAGGTTCGAACCCTCATCACGGGCCATGTGGATTAGTTCATTTGATGCCTTACACTATTGTGATGTGTGTGTAATTAGATAATACTTTTTCGGTAACATGGTTGAAATTGTGTGGAATTAATTACCGAGTAACATTAGCAGTGGTGTACCTTGATTGTTTCAAGCGTAGGTTAAACACACACACACACACACACACACACACACACACACACACACACACACACACACACACACACACACACACATATGAATGAGAATGGGTGGATATAAACAAGAACTGTCTCGTATGGGCCAGTAAGCCTTCTGCACATACTTTCATTCTTATGTTCCTAATGTTTTTAATGCGGTTCATAAGTGCAATGAAGCTAAATTTTTGACTGATTGTTGGGAGATATATTAAGTAATATGAAATGGACGAGGATTAATTGAACATTTACGAAACCTGTACATCTTTCCTCAATTATGGTAGTTTAGTTTGCATTTATTGATCCATTTAATAGGTACGAGGTTGTTGTACTTACCATGAACTTCGCAATCCGTTGATGAATGTCGACCGCAACATTCTCATGTCTGCTTACGCTTATCTACCTCGCTCCATCTTTCTGAAATTACAAAATTAGAATTTTTTAATTTAATATTTAACCAGCAATATGTATACGCATATTCAGAAAAAAAAAATAATTTTTAAAAACAAGCAAACATAGTTTTACCGATACATGTATACTGTCGCTAAAGTTGGTACCTTCCAAACTACAAGTAACTATACTAGAGATATTTCTTTAGTCATGGTTCAACTGGTAGTAAGAGTCAAGGGACGCAAGTTCAATCCCATTACAGTCACACCATGTTTTAGCGCAGATAAATCACTCTTGTGAGTTCATTATATATAATATCTTAAAATCCATGAACCTAACGTAGCTTCTTTCACCACAAGCTAATAAACAAGCAGATTAGTTTGGATAACAAACTATTGATCCTCGAATGACTGTAAACTCCCCCTGACCAATTCTCCTAACTCTCATCTTCACTACTTATTTACTAACACTTTCCTAACTCCTTACCTCTGTCTAGTATGCAGTAGCCGAGGGTAATGTGTCCGTGGTCTGGGTCGGCTGCAGCATGTTTGAGCTCCTTGGCTTTGCTCCAGAGAGAATCTTGCAGTTTCTTCATGTTGAGTTTCACGCTATCTGGCAGGTCCAAGTAGGCGTAGTGGGCAGCTTCCCTCCTGGCTGGCATTTCTGATGCGATCTGCAATGAAAATAACGCAAGTTTAATATATAGATGTTTATTTATTCTGTAACATCTAAGATTGTAAATGATTCCAGCTATTTTCATACGTCGTGAAAGCATTTGTGATGCGATATGCACTGATAATAACACAAGTATAATATACCAGCCCATCCTCCAGTTTTGGTAATACTTACGGTAACGATGAAGACCATAGTATATTTACCGACGTACAACGAAAGTAGAACATAGAAATCTGAACTCTGAACAAACCGGAAAACTATTTTTTTTACTTGTTATTTTGACATACTAAACTGTAAAAAATGTGAATTGAATATATTGTGGAAAGGTTTGTAATGTTGTGTACCTTGACTTCAATAAACTTTTTGATACATTACCAATCTTTTGAACATTACAAAACCATATTTACATCGTCTTGAAGTGATTAATCTAACTTAAAATAGAAACCCGAAATACCGTGAGCCTCTCTATCATCAATCTTTCATGTGGCACTTTGCTAAAGTCAAGGTACACAACATTACAAACCTTGCGATTATCAACTGCCTCAACTATGCTGGAATAAAATAATAGCATGTTAAACATGAACGGCCATTTGTAAATCCATGTTGTGAATCATTTATTTATATTTATCTCGGTTGACAGCTGACCTGTCTCAGTCTTTACTGGTTCAGGACGGACAGAAACGTCACCGCTTCTCGACGAAGTAAAGGTTTATGTAAAAATAAGTGAAAAAAGAGAAATTTATGAAATGGGCGGTCATCATAGATACTCCTTTGTAATGGTCGACAGATTGACATTCTGGAAGCGTTTACCGCTCGCATTTACATTCTTCTATAATATAAATGAAAGTGTTCTTGGTTAAGGGAAGATAATGAATGGGGATGGTTGGAAGAAGGAAATGGGGAAAGGAAAAGGAGAGAGAAAAGCATTTGCCAAGAATTATAGAGGAGTTGCACTAACGTCCCACATAATAAAAGTATTTGAGAGATTAGTCGGGTCACCAGTTTAAGGAGACCAATGATATTCTTAACTAAAACAGACATGGATTTAGAGCGGGAAGAATGTGACCATGGAGTGATAGCTCCATTCCTGAACACACACAATGAGATCAGTGGGAATAAGCGGTGAAATTGGACGCTGGAAACTGTTTTCTGTCGAACAGAACACAGATTAACAGTCAAGCATATAAAGTAGACACCAAGCGCGGTTAAAAGTTATGTTGTTTTTAGATTTAGTTACTCAGAACAAAGTGTCGATGTAGCACGGGCTATGGTGAGCCAGTAATTGAGTTTGGTTATTCGCGATAACCTTGTTAATGTAATATTTGGGTTAAAGTTTTATATGGAGGTGGGGATTCCTCAGTTTCCACCGGTTTATTTTTCGCTTTTGTTTCAGTGCACTGGTTTTAGTCTTAATGACATTATCTTGGTGGCGGATGTAGATGCAGAATTCTCACAAGTGAGTCCCATTCCTCAACGACTTTTCTAATCATTGTAGTTGCGGTGAAATGTGCATCTTAAGGTTGAGTTTGATGCGCAGGGCTTCAGTAGCTTCACATTCCAGTAAGTAGTGCAATAGTGGCGCCGCTGCTTCTGTTCGACAGATATGACACTTTAACTACTGGGTTCATGACCTCCCAGCAGCACTTGTAATAAAGTCTGAGCCTGTGTATGGCTACTGCAATGTCTCTAGATATCTTTTTGCCAGGTTTGAAAGAGGAGTAACCAGTGGCTTGTTCGTACCATATCGCAGTAGATCTTCCTTCCGCAACTTTGGCTCTGTGGCGACTATTCATAGTTGAGTATTTTCTTCTTGATTTGCTCCTTAATCTGTGAAAAACTTGGAGGTACTTGAACCTGTACAACAGGTAGAGCAGTGGCAGTTTTTGCTAGTCTGCCTTTTCATTACCATCTACTGCCAATGTGACTTGGTATCCAATTTAGGGTGATTGATAGCCCTAGATTTTGGGCTTCTTTTCCTGTGTGGGATTTCTGTGAGGTGTTGTATATTATCTCGATGCTGACTGGATAACAATAAATGGAGCGAAGATTTAGAGTGGGTATGAATGATATCATGTAAATTATTCTCAATTGTATTGGTTATTGCCTCCCTCAGGGCATATAATTGTTTGCAATGTTGAGCACTCACTATTCATGCTCCAGTAATCTTCATGGTTGGTAGTGTAAACTGCTGCCCAGCAGAACCTCTTTCTTGATCCACTGATCCGTCTGTGAAGACGAGTTGTTGTAGGTCTTGAGATGGCTTCCATTTGTTGTTCTATGACTGTTTTGAGCCTCCGCGAGTCACATGCTAATTTTCTAACTGGTAATCCTTCAGAGATTATCTTTACTCGATTCTTCCTATGGAGGAGGCTGCCGAAAGTGTTGATATGGTCTATCTTTCCCTTTGTTTTTATTGGTCCATTTCAAGTTCGTTCTCTAGAATCTTGACCAGATTATGTATCCATGTACTTGTTCTGTATTGAAGGTTTTTCTGAAGCGATCTCTGTATGCTGTCTTTGATTGACAGTCTGGCGGTGGTTCCAACAAGTTTTACTGTTATTGTGGCTATCCTTTGTTCTGTTTTATAATGCTGGTAAGTTGGTTACCATTCCTAGATTCTCTCTACGCGTCCATATAGATGCTCTCAGCATTGTTCGGAGAGCATCGTTTTGAGACACTTCATTTCTCCCATTGGTTATCACTGAGGGATGTAAGAGCAGGGGCAGCATAGTCAATGAGTGATCTAACTGTTTGAAAGTAGTACATTTTGAGATGTACCATCTCAAGACTTGTCAGGGAGCGCAAAGCTGAGTTTCTGGCTTTACAACGTGCCTGTCTCTGGCCTCATACCTATATACAAAAGTTCGTCACAGAAGAGAGCACCTCTTATTTTCACCTTGTCTACACCTGTTTCAGTATTGACCTGGGTAAATACTCTCATGTCATCCCAAACTCTTCACCTTTCCAGTGATTGCAATTTAAGCTTTGTTAATATCTCTTCTTATGACAGGTTTCTAATTTGTGGAATTAACTTTGTCATCCTACGCTGGATACTTTCAAGTGAATTTATATGCATTCAATAGTACGGCGACTAAAACTGAACTTCATAATCTAAAAGGGGGCCTAACCAGAGCAAGATATATCTGAACACCACCACCAGTTGTCTTGCTCCTAACGCTTCGATTAATAAATCCGTGTCCTATTTGCCTAATTACGAACATTCAAGCATTAATCCTTTGGTTTTAAATTATTACTAATCATAACGCCCAGATTCCTCTCGCAATTCGACTTCACAATTCGACTTCACAATCTCAACACCATCTAGCGCGTATCTTTTAACTCATTTAAATCATCATTACCTATCGTCAAAACTTTACATTTATCAGAATTAAACTGCTTCTGCCAATCTTTTGACCATTTCAAAACCCTATTTTGATAGACTTGAAGTCATAATGAGTCGTCTTCCGTGTTAATTTGCCCTTCTTTTTGTCCTTCGTCTTTTTTTCCCTTCTTATCACTTTAACATTTCTAACCAGTTGTACGAATTCCTGTTCTAAACTGACTTCTCCATTCTTAATCCTTTTGTACCATGCTCTCTTTTTACCTATAAAGTTCTTCAGATCCTCTGTTATCCATTTTGGGTCATTGGTATTAGATCTATTCAATTTGTCTGGTATACTACGTTCCTGTGCTTTGCTTAGAATATTTTTATATATAAAAGTTATATTTTGAATCCTCGTCGAAATGGCTTTGTACGTCACCTATCCCTGGAATTGTCATGCTCTGAGACGGCTTCCTTCCCCCCCCCTCCCACCCCTGCCCAAAACTTTCCAATATTTGACTCAAACAAATTCTTAGGCTATTAAAACCAGCTTTTCGAAAATCTAGCACTTTAACAGAATTTTCTCCTACAGATCTATTGACTACTATGCTAAATCTGATTTCTTTGTGATAACTGTTCCCTAGCTCCCTCTCTATTTCGATGTCATTAATTTGTTTCCCTGTTAGTTAACACTAAATCTAAAATATTATTTTCCCGCTTTGGTTCATTAATGTGTTGCGTAGGAAAGCAATCGTCAATTAATTCTAGAAAATCTGCTTCATTATTCCTTGTTCTGTTAAACCAATTTATTCCACTAAAAAAAGTCACCATTGACACACATACTGCTAGACCTAGATGCTCTAGATATGTCATCCCATAGGTGCTTTGCTTTCATCCTGTCTATGTTTGATGGCCTGTATATAACAACAATTTTAATTCATAATAAGGCAAATAGGGTACTGAGATTTATTAATCGAAGCGTTAGGGAGCCGGTCGGCCGAGCGGACAGCACGCTGGACTTGTGATCCTGTGGTCCCGGTCGCCGGCGAGAAACAATGGGCAGAGTTTCTTTCACCCTATGCCCCTGTTACCTAGCAGTAAAATAGGTTCCTGGGTGTTAGTCAACTGTCACGGGCTGCTTCATGGGGGTGGAGGCCTGGTCGAGGACCGGGCCGTGGGGACACTAAAGCCCCGAAATCATCTCAAGATAACAAAGATTAGTAACAAGACACCTGGTGTTATACACAGAAATCACAATAGCGTGATGCATCAAATGAACAAATCCACAAGGGCTGTGAAGAGGGTTCAAACCTACGTCCGAGAGATTCAAACCTCTCGGACGTATTTGTTCACCTGTTCAGCTATATCTTGCTCTGGTTGGTCCCCATTTAGATTATGTAGTTCAATTTTGGTCGCCGTACTGTACAATGTATGTAAATTCACTTGAACGTGTCTAGTGTAGGATGAGTTATTTCCCCAAGTGTGAAACCTGTCATATCTAGAAAGATTAACAAACTTAAATTGCATTCACTGGAAAGGCGAAGCGTTAGGGGTGACATGAGAGGTTTACAGGTTGATAAATGGACATAACAAAGGGGATATTAATTGGGTATTAAAATTATCAACACAAGACAAAATACGAAACGAAATCTAAACTTATCCAGGTATAAATTGGGTAAGTTTCGATTTCGTAAAGACCTGGGTAAATACTGGTTCTCTAACAGGGTTTTTGATTTGTCGAACCAGCTGCCACGTGGCATGGTGGTAGGGTCCCTTGATCGTTTCGGACGTTGGTTGGACATGTATATGAGTGGGATTGGGTGGTAATAAATAGGAGCGGCCTCGAATGGGGCCAATCGGCCTTCTGCAGTTCACTTTATTCTTGTATTCTTATTACTAATGCTTTGATTAATAAATTCTAGTGTCCTATTTGCCTTATTACGAACACTTATGCATTGATATTTTGGTTTTAATTCTTACTAATCATAACTCCCAGGATCCCTTTCACAATCAGACTTGGCAATCTCAACACCATCAAGCTTGTATCTTGTAACTCTATCATCATTACCTAGCCTCAAAAATTTTGCCAGCATTATACTGCTTCTTCCAATCTTTTGATCATTTCAAAATCCTGTTTAGATCACCTTGAAGTGACAGCGAGTCTCTTTCCGTGTTTATTTCTCCTTGGATTTTTGTATTATCGGCAAATTTGCAAATGTTGTTGCTCAAACCTGAATCTAAATCATTTATATATATTATGAATAACAGAGGTCCCAAGACAGAGCCTAGAGGCACTCCACTTAAAAGATTTTCCCAGTCTGATTTAACCCCATTTATAATAACTGTTTCTTTTGGTATAGCAATGCCCCAATCCAACTTAGTATAGCACCCCTCAATACCATGAGCCTCTCTTTATTCAGTCTTTTATGTGGCACTGTATCAAAAAGCTTTGCAAAAGTCAAGGTACAAAACATCAAAAACCTTACCACTATCAACTGCCTCAACTATGCTGGAATAAAATGATAGCAAATTTGTTAAACATGAACGGCCATTTGTAAAACCATGTTTGTATCATTTATTAATTTGTTTTTCAAGAAGACATTGTATTTGCAATTATCGATTTAAGTAACTTTCCCACAATAGACGTTAGGCTAATTGGCCGATAGTTTGAAGTCAGTGATCTATATCCTTTCTTAAAAATTGGTACCATATTAGCAACCTTTCACGTCTCTGCACTCTGACTCTAATGATTTATTAAATATTGTACACAATGGATCGTAAAGCTCCTCTTTACATTTTTTAAGCACCCAGGCAAACACTTCGTCGGGCCCTGGGGATTTGTTTGCATTGAGTTTCACTTGTTTAATAGCATCATCCCTGGTAACTTTAGCTAGTCAACCTTTCCTCGTTGGTCAACCCCACCAACATGGGGACGAGAACTTGTTGGGCTGAAGGCATAGTTAAATTGTTTTTAAGTGAATACGGAGATAGAATATTTATTAAAAATACTGCTCATCTCTTCGTCATTATCCGTTATCTGACCTGTCTCGGTTTTTAATGGACCTATCCTTTCCCTAACCTTTGTTCGATATAACTGAAAAAAACTTTAGGATTTGCCTTTGCTTGCCCTGCTATACGAACATCAGTTTCTTTTTTTGCCCTCCGTATCTCTAACATTTCTAACCAGTTGTATGAATTCAGATTCACCACAGAGTGCTGTGGTGAGCCTGCAGTTCGTTCGAAAGGAAAAGCAACGAAGAGCAATGAAGCGAAGGTCCCTCAAAGTGCTCAGAAAGTAAAGGAAGTACTTAAGAGAATTTTGGTTGTGGGAGATTCACAGTTGAGGTATTTGAATGGAACTTTTTGTGCCATTGATAGGGGGAACAAATTAAGAGTTTGATATCCGAGAGCTGGAATTGGTGATAATTGTTGGCAAC
Source organism: Procambarus clarkii (assembly GCF_040958095.1). NCBI lineage: Eukaryota > Metazoa > Arthropoda > Malacostraca > Decapoda > Cambaridae > Procambarus > Procambarus clarkii. The sequence continues at coordinate 6,470,825 of NC_091202.1, read as the reverse complement.
ATGATTATGGCTGGAAATGGGAACAAACCCATTATTTGTATTAGTGCAGGTGGAAATGATGATGGACGAGTTAGGAGTGAGAAAATGATAGAGGTTTAAGACAGCTATAGGAGCAAGAGAGGAATCCCAATCATATGTCATTCTTCCAAGAAAGGGAGTTGGAAATGAATGGTTGTCGAGAGCACTTGGTGTCAGTTGCCGACTGGGAGGGAGTGTGGTGGCAACCACCAGCCGGGTCGGACGTTTCCCTGGTCTCCCTGCTTGTGTTTACATTGGGCGCTTGTTGGTTGCCCTGACGGGTGGTTGTTTGCCACTGCAGAGTGACTGTTTTTCAGTCGCGTATGGGGACTTAAGTGCCGCCACTAAGGAGGAAGGACTAGGCTAGGCTGACTTTTACCTGTCTGGTGGATATTGGTGTCGTCAGTAACACTGTTTGCAGTTATGGGTGTGAAAGTGGAAGATCTCGTCGGTCTACAGGTTGTTCGTGACGACAGAGTAGTTGTGAAGTTAGCCGAGAGTGGCTTGTTCCGGATATTTCTCGACCAGTATGAGGCCAAGGTGGTGGGGCCGAGCAACGGTCTTGGCTCTGTGACTGTGACGAATTTGAGTGTGGAGTACACATACGTGTCTATTAAGAATGCGCCGTTTGAAATGTCTGAGGATCTTCTCCGTCGGGCTCTTACCAGGTATGGGCGTGTGGGCTCTATTTGTATCTGTAAATGCAAAACCAGGGACGTCAAGGGACTCGGTAATGGTTACAGAACAGCTAAGATGGTTCTTCATGGGAATGTGCCTTCTTCTCTCGCACTTGCTGGCTTTACGGTCTGCTCCTCCTACCGTGGGCAGACTCGGACGTGTTTTAAATGTGGCCACGTTGGACATTTGGCTGCTGCCTGCGGCTCTGGGATGTATGATCGGGTAAATGTGTTTCATGAAGTGGATTTTCCTCCCTTGCCCGAGCGTGAGGATGTCTCGGTTGTACTCACCTAATTGTACTCACCTAATTGTGCTTGCGGGGGTTGAGCTTTGGCTCTTTGGTCCCGCCTCTCAACCGTCAATCAACTGGTGTACAGATTCCTGAGCCTACTGGGCTCTATCATATCTACATTTGAAACTGTGTATGGAGTCAGCCTCCACCACATCACTGCCTAATGCATTCCATTTATTAACTACTCTGACACTGAAAAAATTCTTTCTAACGTCTCTGTGGCTCATTTGGGTACTAAGTTTCCACCTGTGTCCCCTTGTTCGTGTCCCACCCGTGCTGAAGAGTTTGTCTTTGTCCACCCTGTCAATTCCCCTGAGAATTTTGTAGGTGGTTATCATGTCTCCCCTTACTCTTCTGTTTTCCAGGGATGTGAGGTTCAGCTCCTTTAGCCTTTCCTCGTAGCTCAATCCTCTCAGTTCCGGGACGAGCCTGGTGGCATACCGCTGAATCTTCTCTAACTTTGTCTTGTATTTAACTAGGTATGGACTCCAGGCTGGAGCTGCATACTCCAGGATTGGTCTTACATAAGTGGTATACAGGGTTCTGAAAGATTCCTTACACAAGTTTCTGAAGGCAGTTCTTATGTTGGCCAGAGTTGTGGGTGATACCCCTTGTGAGAGGACGACCGCGGTGATGGGTGCCGCTCCAGTTAGTGCGGTTGGTGGTGTGGGTGTCGGGGTGGTGGGGGGTGCGGACCCGCCCCCGCCGTCGGCTTCCTCGCCTCCGCCGGCCCCGTCTCCAGTTCATGAGTCACCTGAAGGGTGTGGGCCTGTACCCCCTGTGGATGAGGCTGATGTTTTTCTGGATCGTGTGTTGCCTGGTGACATGCGGCCGGCCGTTGGCTCTACTGGGATGCCTCCTGCTGGGGCAGACAGTTTGGATGATCAGAGACCTCTGTCCAAGCGTTCCCGGAGGGTTAGGAGTGTGTCGCCCCCTCGTGGGTGGGCTGCAGTGTGTGAAGTTGTGGAGGATGAGGTGATGGAGGGGCCTGTGCGGCCTCCTGGGACGCCTTCGGCGCCTGCTGCTGGTGCCTCCCCTCCTTGGGAGGTTGCCCCTGGTGAGCGTCATCTCGTGGTGGTCCTCACGAAAACTGTGCGCCGGGAGGCCTCTGATCCTGTGTCCGGTGGTAGGAACCATGGTAAATGTGCATTCCCTGTGGTTCCCTTGGACTGAAGAACCGTGTAACTATCAGTACGGACCTCTGTGGCTACCCTTGTCCGTCCCCTGGTGCTCGTACCCCTCGTGCTGCACCCCTCCTTGTGGTATCGGCCAATGGAGTCCCGCTCGATGCATCGCAGACTTTGGAACTTACTGTGGATTGCCGGGTGTATCCATCGCCGTGGTGCCCCTATACTATTTGGGTGCCGAGGGTGAAGTGTTTTGTTTATGGGTTGCCGGAGCTGATGCCTCAGCCTTGTGCGTCGCCTGGTAGACCGGTGTCTGATGATGGTAGACAAGTGTCTGATGATGTCAAGCTCGTTTGGGAGGCATACTGCTTGTGGTTTCCGAAGAGGGAGTTTCCCGATAAATATGCTTAGTTTTGTGCTTGTATTATATGCTCCCGGAACGATTATAACTTATTGTATTGTCTGCAATGTCGTTGTTTTGTTTGCCTACCTTACCTTGAGGTTATCTTGAGGTGCTTCCGGGGCTTAGCGTCCCCGCGGCCCGGTCGTCGACCAGGCCTCCTGGTTGCTGGACTGATCAACCAGGCTGTTAGACGCGGCTGCTCGCAGCCTGACGTATGAGTCACAGCCTGGTTGATCAGGTATCCTTTGGAGATGCTTATCCAGTTCTCTCTTGAACACTGAGGGGTTTGCCAGTTATGCCCCTTATGTGTAGTGGAAGCGTGTTGAACAGTCTCGGGCCTCTGATGTTGATAGAGTTCTCTCTCAGAGTACCTGTTGCACCTCTGCTTTTCAACGGGGGTATTCTGCACATCCTGCCATGTCTTCTGGTCTCATGTGATGTTATTTCTGTGTGCAGGTTTGGGACCAGCCCCTCTAATATTTTCCACGTGTAAATTATGTACCTCTCCCGCCTGCGCTCAAGGGAATACAGTTTTAGGCTCTTGAGTTGGTCCCAATAGTTTAGATGTTTTACTGAGTGGATTCTAGCAGTAAAGGATCTCTGCACGTTCTCCAGGTCAGCAATTTCTCCAGCTTTGAAAGGGGCTGTCATTGTGCAGCAGTACTCCACTCTAGAGCACAAGCGTTTTGAAAAGTATCATCATCGGTATAGCTTCTCTAGTGTGAAAAGTTCTTGTTATCCAACCTGTCATTTTTCTTGCAGTTGTGACGGCTACAAAATTGTGTTCTTTAAAGGTAAGGTCTTCCGACATGAGTACACCCAGATCCTTTACATAGACTTTTCGTTCTATGTTATGATTTGCCTGAGTTTTGTACGTGGTTTCCGTTTTTATATTTTCATTTTTTCCATAGCGCATGAGCTGGAACTTATCTTCGTTAATCACCATATTATTTTCTGTAGCTCATAGAAAGACCTGATCTACATCTGACTGGAGGTTTGCCGTGTCCTCTATGTTGCCTACTCTCGTGAAGATCCTAGTGTCATCTGCAAAGGATGATAGTGCTATAGGTTGTGTTCTTGTCTATGTCCGGTATGAGGATGAGAAAAAGTACTGGAGCAAACACAGTTCCCTGGGGGACTGAGCTCCTCACGGTTGATGGGCTGGATTTTATATTGTTGACTATTACACATTAGGTTCTGTTGGTCAGGAAATTGTAGATCCATCTGCCTATTTTTCCGGTAATTCCTTTTGAACGCATTTTATGTGCAATAACACCATGGTCACATTTATCAAAAGCTTTTGCGAAATCTGTGTAAATTACATTAGCGTTTTGTTCGTCTTCCATAGCATCTAATGCCATATCATAGTGGTCCAGCAACTGCGACAGGCAAGAGCGCCCTGTTCTGAAACCATGTTGTCCGGGGTTATGGAGATGCTGTGATTCCATGTATTTTGTGATCTTTTTCTTAGCACTCTTTCAAATTTTTATGATGTGCGATGTTAGTGCTATCGGTCTAATTTTTTGCCTCTGCCTTATTTCCACCTTTATGAAGTGGTGCTATCTCTGCTGTTTTTAGTATATCAGGAATAACGCCAGTATTTAGGCTTTGTCTTCACAGAATGTGGATGGCCTGCGATAGTGGTTTTTTACAGTTCTTTATGAATATGGAGTTCCAAGAATCCGGGCCTGGTGCAGAGTGCATAGGCATACTGTTTATGGCTTCTTCAAAGTCCAGTGGGGATAGGGTGACGTCTGTTACATGATTTGATGTTGGTATCATATCCATGAAAAATTCATTTGGCTTATCAATCTTTAGTGTGTTTAATGGCTCGCTGAAAACAGTCGTACTGCTTCCTCAGTAGCTCGCTCATTTCTTTGTTGTCATCGGTGAAAGTTCCATCTCCCTTTCGCAGGGGCCAGATACTAGATGTGGTTTTTGGTCTTGATTTTCCATAGGAGAAAAAATATTTCGGATTTCTCTTTCACTGATGGCCTTTTGCTCTCTCTGCCTCTCCTGGGTTTTGTATGATTCTTGTAGCTTCCGTTCAATTGGTTTCTATTTCTCTACCTAACCTTCTTTGCCGTTCTTGAGATAGGGTGCGACTCTCAAGTTGTTCCGCGATTTGTTTTCTTCGTCTATATAGGGAACGACGTTCCCGTTCCAATCTGCATCTCTTCCTCTTTTTTCTTAGTGGTATGTGGTTTGAACATATTTCTAGTGCTACTGAGCTTATTTTTTCCAGGCACTGGTTCAGGTTTGCATTTTCTAGCTGTTCTTCCCAGTTTATTTCTGTGAAGTCCTGGTTTATTTGCTTCCAGTTTATCTGTTTATTATTGAAGTTGAATTTGCTGAAATCTCCTCCACCGGGAATCTGGACTGGTTTTGAAGGTTTACTCCCCATGGTTGTCATAACTTCAATTAAGTTGTGATCTGAGTAACAGGTATTTGTAATCATTATGTTCCTGATCAATTCATCATTATTAGTGAAAATGAGGTCCAGCGTGTTCTCCTTCCTAGTTGGTTCTACTATTTGCTGGTTTAAGGCAAACCTGTCGCACATCCGTAGCAGGTCATTTGCATGTGCCTGTTCATTTAGGCTACTTCCTGGTATTCTTTCTGATATTACTGTATTAGCCAGGTGCTTCCATTTCAGGTGCCGTAGGTTGAAGTCCCCAAGCAGGATGATGTTCGGAGCTGGATTTGTGAGGTTTTCCAAGCAGTGTTCTATTTTCATTAGTTGGTCTTTAAACTGCCGAGGGTTTGCCTCCGGTGACTTATATACAAGGACAATAACTACATTTAGAATCTCTCTTTTGATTATCAGCACTTCCACCATATCATTTGAGGTGTTTAGCATCTCAGTACAGATGAGTGTGTCTTTGATGTAGAGGCTGACCCCACCCTGAAGCCAGTGTTTTCTATCACATCTGAAAAGATTGTACTCTGAGATCCATATTTCACCATCATGGTAGTCCTTTGTGTGGGTTTCTGTTAGGGCTGCAAACACTGCATTTGCCTCATGAAGGAGACCATTTATAAAGTGAACTTTGTTGGATTTGCGTGTTTTTATACCCTGAATGTTGGCAAATATAAATGATGTTATCGTGTTAGTGCTAGTGCTGGTAGCCTTACTTGGTGTTAATATCTGAGGCTCTGGTAAGGAGGCCACTGTGTTTGCGTCCAGGGTGTGTTGTTTTGGAAGTGATTCGTCCAGTTTTGGTAGTAGGACGGGTGTTGTGTGGTGTAGTACCTGTGTGCTTGTTGATAATTTGTATTCCAGTCTTGTGGGTATCTCCGTTCCCCTCTGTAATCCTGTAGTGGTTCCATCTGACTGTTCCTCTTATATTTACTTCTGTTTCTGCCTTCCTCTAAAAAATTTCCAGTAGTGTCATATTGATCTTCCCGTCTATAACGCTGTGTACCTCACGTGTAATTCCGGACACTGAATATTGTAGCATTTTTTGTCCCTAATTGAAAATTGACATAATTTAGGGTGGAAGTATCTACACCCTGTTCCAAAACGGCATGTACCCCTCTCCAACATGTTCCTGCATTTTCGAGGATGCAGAAAATGGCATTTTGCTCCTAATTTTCCATATTTGCATATTCCTTCAGCGTAGAATTTGCAAATGTGTTCCGGTTTTGCGTTTTTCAAGGTATTTATATATGTGACTGTCTTGTCTACCTCTTTATTGGAGCCATCTCCGTTTTTCGTCCCAATTCTTTCATTTAAGCACTCTGTTTCACTGTTGCTCTCATCGTTTATATTACCTGGCTCTGCAATATTGCTGTTATTTTGTACCACAATAGTCTCCTCCTCCACACTACTGCTGCGGTTCTCTAAACTATCTGTTCCTGAGTTTTGGTCGTTATCCAATGTTGTCTTTTCCCAGTCCGCATATATCACTGGTAGCCTGTCTGTGAATGATAATCTGTGACTCGGGAATGTTTTTCATCAGTTTAGTTATGTTCTCTAACATTAATGTCATCTTTGCAAACCCAGTAAATTCCTTGCTTTTTTGTGCATCCTGGAGCTAATTCTGTACAGCCCAGGTGAAATCTTATGTTACAGATGCAACACTGGACGCCTGCATTACGTTTTCCCAGTACTCCCGAACACTCGCCACACCTCTCCAACGTCTGATGTATTTGTAGTTCACTGTATGGATCACTTGTTGTCAGTCCTTTTAACTCTCTATAAAATTATATGTATATTTATATGTTTAATATTTATAATATTATATGTATACCGTATATTTGTAATATTATGTGTGTTATTTTGTTCAAACTTTATGGCAGGTACTTAGCGTAGGGTAGCGAAGCCGGTTCGCGATCGGTACAGGTGACCTCTTGTTGTCCCAGGTTGATGTCACCAGTTTCCAGTTACTCGATTTATAACCACTGATGCCGCCTCTTGCCACTATTCTATATTTCTAGTATTCTATATTTATAATATTCTATGCACGATTTTCCTTCACTTCCAACTTATGTTGTTGTGATAACCGTTCCTAGTTTAGACCTTTGTGTACATTGTTTTGTTCATACTGTAATGTGTTTTCCGTGTGTGTTAGCCTGTTATCTTCTGTGTTGTGTTTCTAATGGTGTTCTGTGTGTGTGATTCTGGTGTGTGTTTTTTTTTTTTTTTTTTTTTTTTTTTTTGCCGGGTTCTGCGTGTTCCGGTATTTTTTGTCTGCGTTGTGGTTGCCGTTTGTTTCAATGTTCCTGTGTGTTCCGGTCGAACGATCACGTGTTTCTGTACTGTTTGTGCCGGGTGTTCCGTGGGTTGTGTGTGCATTGAAATTTTTTACTTTGTACCTTTGCTTATGAATGTTTATTTTTCGCCATTGTGTGGTTTTTAATGTGTATAACTTGGCGCGCCTCGTCTGGGTTGTGCAGTTTATTATTGTGTTTTCTAATGTATTTTGCTTGTTTCATGGGTTCTCCTTTACGTTTTGCACTATGTAAATTGTCCACTGTGTTTGTACTGTTCACATATGTTCAGCTTTTGGTGTGTCATCTGTACTGTATTTGTTCTGTGTTGCTTGCCAGTCAATTGGTGTTATGTTGTTGGGTGGTGAGTGCTGGTGTAAGGTTTTTCTTTTGGTGCTTCGGTGCCTTAATGTTGTAATGCTTTCCTTGGCATGTTTTTGTTTTATAAATAAAAAAAAAAAAAGTTGCCGACTGAAAAAATATTGCAAATCAAATGAAATATCTTTCATAGATAACTAGGAACTCTTCTATGAAAGAAAGGAAATGCATGCTCGGGATGGGGTGCATCTATTGAGGGCTGGGGTGGTTGTTGTTGGTAACTCGTTGGAACCAGTAGTTTAAGCCGTTTGTTTGGGTTTAAACTGTTAGTACATAGTGGTATGGGAATTGATATGGAGAAAGGAGGTAATAAACGTACGTGTTTGTGGGGAAAATTATCAGGGAAAGAGAATACCGCTAAACACACACCGAAACTACGACGTTGGTACAACGTTGGAACAAGTTTTAACACCACCTAACCAGTTATAACAACCAATATAGCAAGTTGTAACAACGTTCTAATACGTCATAAACACGTTAAGCCAAGATGTAACAACTTTATTAAAAGTTGTTTTAAGGGCCTCAATATAAAAATGCACTCAGGGTATATTACATTAACAGTAGAAGTCTAAGAAACAATAAATGATTTAAATGCTCTTGTTTGCACAGAAAAAATGGATAATGTGAGTTCACAATATCTACAAATCAAGTTTATTTTACTTGAGTTTAAGCAGGTTTACCGTTCATATTTATGAGGCTCATGTTCTCTGGTAATGTGGAGGGTCAATGAACATTAATTCTGATCTCTTAACCATGACTAGTGTCGCTGGGAGGTTGAATTCCGTCGCGGATATTGTCCCGACACTGTGTGTGTGTGTCTAAAGCTATGATGAACATAAAAAGTTGAGAGGCTAGTGTTCAAGTATAAATATGTTTTTGAGAAAGAGGACTTATGATGCACACACCCGTGGTAATCAATAAGCGGTACGTTTGAGTTGTGCACAAAATAATTTAAACTAACTAAAAAATAATTTGTTGGCAAACAGTAATAACATTGTTAATACAAGGTCTTGAAGTAGATACTGAAAGGGGAAACAACAAAAGCCATGATATTGAAAAGAAACTAAACTGCAATTGTAAAGAATTTGAAAGCTGATTAATATATATGTTTTGTGAAGCGATGCTAATGGAAACGGTAAGTAAACTTTATTTGAAAAAGAATAAAAGACTGAAAAGCATGACCAAGAAATCAGTAAAAATAAGAAGCAATGATGTACATAAAACATAACCACGACCGTAATAATTCACTGTGAACTCTCTTAAAACTGTACACACTGAGAAATCTTGTCACCACTAGTCCACTGGTTCGAGGACTAGTGGTACACCTTTGTTTAAAACTAAATCTACACACGCGATATGAAATGTAGAAAACTAAATCTACACTCATACGGTAGAAATGGATGAAAGCCTGATATGTCTGTATAAAAAGTGGAGATCCAGAAATAATGAGATGGTGTGATTTATATTTATCATAAAATACAAATAAAAAATCTGGAGGCCTTATCGTCACATACCAGTTTCTTAAAGGAATTGATAGGAAATGCAAAGACTGTTTATTTAACACAAAGGGTAGAAAAATGATGTAACGATGCAGTACTTGAGTATTTTAAAAGTCGAATGAAGCTTACTGAAGTTACCGCCGTTTAACAAATGTAAATTTGACTATTTTCACCTGATTGACGAATAATTTTAGTTAAGGAACGATGAAAGGAAGCTGCCAGGTGACTGGTAAAAGTTAGCAACGTTATGAAACGGAAAAAGTGTTTGAAGTGTTGAACTGCTTAAAGGAACCTTGTTCGCTGGAAGAAAAAATAGCGTATTGCTACATTTGTCTTTTGTGTGTTGTCTTGCCTTGCTAATAGTGTAATGCCGCATTTTTGTCTGGCTCACCTAGCCCAAGTGAAGAGAGAACATTGAAAATTTTGAAATAGATATAGCGTAATATTTCACAGGCTTTTATCTTTCAAATTTTTCAACACTTTTTTTCTTGTGCTAAGTGAGCCAGACAAAAATGCGGCCTTACACTATAAGCAAGGCAAAGCAATATATAGACAAATGTAGCTATACACTATTAGGTAGTCAAAACATATAATGTAATATTTTACAGGCTTTTATGTTTTAACGATCTAATAACGTATTGCTGCATTTTGTCTTTTTGTTATGTTTTGCCTTGCTAACAATGTATATCATGGAATTTGTATGTGG
>NC_091202.1:6425960-6460511 GCF_040958095.1 Procambarus clarkii | reverse complement strand
ATATATATATATAATATATATATATATATATAAATATATATATATATATATAAATATATATATATATATATAAATATATATATATATATATATAAATATATATATACCTAGTAGCCAGAACTCACTTCTCAGCCTACTATGCAAGGCCCGATTTGCCTAATAAGCCAAGTTTTCCTGAATTAATATATTTTCTCTAATTTTTTTCTCATGAGATGATAAAGCTACCCATTTCATTATGTATGAGAACAATTTTTTTTTATTGGAGTTAAAATTAACATAGATATATGACCGAACCTAACGAACCCTACCTAACCTAACCTATCTTTATAGGTTAGGTTAGGTAGCCGAAAAAGTTAAGTTAGGTTAGGTAGGTTAGGTAGTCGAAAAACAATTAATTCATGAAAACTTGGCTTATTAGGCAAATCGGGCCTTACATAGTTGGCTGAGAAGTGAGTTCTGGCTACTAGGTACGATATATATATATATATATAAATATATATATATATATAAATATATATATATATATAAATATATATAAATATAAATATATATAAATATATATATATATAAATATATATATATATATATATATATATATATAAATATATATATATATATATATATATATATATATATATATATATATATATATATATATATATATATATATATATATATGCGAACAAGCCTGAATGGTCCCCAGGACAATATGCAACTGAAAACTCACACCCCAGAAGTGACTCGAACCCATACTCCCAGATGCCACGCAACTGGTATGTACAAGACGCCTTAATCCACTTGACCATCACGACCGGACATAATGAAGTGATAGCCGAGGCTATTTGAACCACCCCACCGCCGGCACTCGGATAGTAATCTTGGGCATAGCATTTTACCAAATCACCTCATTCTTTGGGGCACACGTGAGGAACACAAATGCGAACAAGCCTGAATGGTCCCCAGGACAATATGCAACTGAAAACTCACACCCCAGAAGTGACTCGAACCCATACTCCCAGATGCCACGCAACTGGTATGTACAAGACGCCTTAATCCACTTGACCATCACGACCGGACATAATGAGGTGATAGCCGAGGCTATTTGAACCACCCCACCGCCGGCACTCGGATAGTAATCTTGGGCATAGCATTTTACCAAATCACCTCATTCTTTGGGGCACACGTGAGGAACACAAATGCGAACAAGCCTGAATGGTCCCCAGGACAATATGCAACTGAAAACTCAATTGGATTAATTGGATGAAAATTGGATTAAGGCGTCTTGTACATACCAGTTGCGTGGCATCTGGGAGTATGGGTTCGAGTCACTTCTGGGGTGTGAGTTTTCAGTTGCATATTGTCCTGGGGACCATTCAGGCTTGTTCGCATTTGTGTTCCTCACGTGTGCCCCAAAGAATGAGGTGATTTGGTAAAATGCTATGCCCAAGATTACTATCCGAGTGCCGGCGGTGGGGTGGTTCAAATAGCCTCGGCTATCACCTCATTATGTCCGGTCGTGATGGTCAAGTGGATTAAGGCGTCTTGTACATACCAGTTGCGTGGCATCTGGGAGTATGGGTTCGAGTCACTTCTGGGGTGTGAGTTTTCAGTTATATATATATATAAATATATATATATAAATATATATATATATATATATATATAGTGTTATTGTGTTATTTACTGTGAGGTGATTGATATATATTGACCTATGTTCTAGGGGTTATTGAGAGCATTGGGGTCATTTGCAACAGGAAGTAAGTAAGTGTGTGCAGTATCCTAATGTTTGGAAATTAGAGTACTTGCCGTGTGTGTTATTGCAAAGGGGTTGTTATTTGATGGTGATTGTTGCTAGTGTTGAGCATCACTGTATGTGATTGCAGTTCAGTAAAGTCATTGTGGGGCAGTGTTCTAGAGGGGTTCATGTCCTGTAGGTTATTTTACTAGGTTCTGCAGTATTGTCATTGCAACCGGATTGTAATAAATCACTGTGATTTGTTAGTGTGATTTGTCTTTGTCGTGGGGGAACTCGGCTGTAGACGAGTACTTGGATACACATATATTCTCCTGGTTATCTGGTAGGACATCGAAGTCCAGCATTCAGTGAGGTGATTGCGAGGCAATTAATATAACGTAACCAAGGGAACGCCCATTGCTTTAAGAGAATTTGTTCTTTGACAATTTGAGTAACGTAGAATACGTTTGGGTTAATTTACGTTCCTGCAAGCAGCTACGGTAGTCTCGAGGAGCCTAACCATCAGCCAGATAAGAATTAGAGTATTGTCTGTCGTAATTAACGGTCAGTGGGCCGGGTAATTGACGTGTTTCAGGAAGTCAAAGTAATTAACCTCGATACTTGTTTGATCGACTCACACGAAGGCTACATTGTTCCATTAACGTAACGTCGTTATCGGCCCGGAAGTACCGGCACTTGATTGACTCGTGGGAGGAGTAGCATCATTTTAGAATAACGTAAACGTGGGGCTAATTACTGTTATTAGCCACCTGAATTGGTCTGAGTATGGAAGGCTTAGACGGAATTCATACCTTAATGTAAATTGCTGAGCCAGTGTGAAAGGTTGCGTATTTTAATTGATTAATTATTGATCTTGAGGACAGTAATTACTCTAAAGGTAATCACGAGTGATTACCGTTCTCTTAGCACTTTGGACATTGCAAATCAGAGTTTACCATCGCTGAGTGATTAACCGATTAACGTAAATTAACGTAACTAGTAAAGAGATTAATCAGCTGTCTGGTAGTACAGGGATTAATGGGATTTTCTCACTGAATGCTCGACGGGTAGAGTGTTGTGTAATTTCCGCGTTACTAGTGACAGTTGTAAGAGTTATTAATTAACGTAAATGTTATTGTGTTATTAACGTAAATCAATTGTTATTGATTGTTGATCGTCCGTGGGACGGAGTGTTAACGTAAGGATTAATTTGAGGAAGGGTGCTGGAGTTGCCAGTGAACCCATTAGTTATTGTTGTCATTGAAAGACTACTGATTTGATTGCATTGCAACCGCTGTTGCAGGAGTAGACTGCACTGAGGCGTAGAACAGTTACGAGGTTACTGGAGACGTGTTTCAGAACCTACTGTGTCATTTGTTGTAATTGTGTTTATAGATCTGTTAGTTCTTGTTTCTTGTTGATTCCTCTGTGTTCACGCTTATGTTCGAGTTAGTTCATTATGCAGTCCGAGGGGCTGGTGTCTAGCTGTCATTGATAGTGTCACAGGAAGGATTTCGAGTAACGTCATTGACATTTCTTTTTGTTTTGTTGTAGTAGTTAGTACTTTAGTTTATTCACTAAGTTGTTATGGTTAACACTGTCTTTTCGTTACACCCCACACATTATTATTATGCAAATGTTCTTCACACTCGACTAATAAAATTGAGACTAATTTTCTGAGCTTTGGATCAAATATACAACACCACACAACAATAAATTATTGTTGAGAGAGCCCGTGACCTACTCGTTAGATTCGCTTCGGCGATTGGCGAAGGTCAGCGGCCTAGTGGGGGGGATTTCAATTTCTTCATTGGGGTCTCGGCGTTTGCTCGCGCCTAGTCAATTGTTCATACATGGTCCCAAAGTGAGGAATGAGCTGTTTACTACACAGGTGTGTTAGCTAAGCAAGTCCTTCCTCAGGCGACCTAGTTGAATATCACGACAGGAATAAAGGGTAAAGAATAATGAAAGTTCTTAGAAATTTTCAGAGTTAAAATTCCTTATACCAATTTCAATTTATTCCAAAACTTCTCACAAGTTACAAACTCAAACTCTCACATTGGTCTTCTGTTACTGGTAACACGCTGCGTGCTCTTAAGGGTAGCCTCCCCGTGGCCTTCCTCCTACCACCGTAACTGGCATTGGGAAACGGCTCTGGTGAGGTTACGTATTAGTCATATCTGTTTAACTCGCGGGCACTTAGAGTTAAACGGGTGCGGCCGCCCTGTTCCTTATTTGGCCGAATTGCATTGTCCCTCTTACAGTCGTGCATATCCTTGTTGAATGTCTTGACTTCTAGAATGTGCATGCGTCTTGCTTCCCGACTTTCGCTCGCGGAACCTGCCCCCTCAATAGAATCCTTGGTGAATCAGATGTTTTTGATGTTCACCTCATGCGCTTTTGTTCTCGTATTGGCATCCTTAGTGATATTTAACGCCTTTTGAATATTCCACACTTTTGACGGTGCTACATAGCTTTTCCAGCATGGTGTCTTCTTTTGATAATTACTGGCTCACTTTATCGAAACCCCCCATACAGAGCATGAACTGCATCAAAATATGCTGACCATAGTGTCACTTGACCACAATCTTTTCCCTAAAGATGTCAATACATTCCAGCGATGAGTAGAACCAGCACAAAATTAATACATTTGCAGAACGGACAAAGAATTTGACAGTCTGTAGACCACACTGTAGTCTGTAGAGTCTGTAGAGCAAGCAACACTGCTCACATCCAAAGCTAGGGTGGCACCGTTAAAGAAATGGTCATTGCCACAATAAGAATTAACCGCCGTACTGGTAGGAGGTAGATTGGCTCATTACTTGACCAAAACATTAAATAACCTCCACTTTACAGAAACAGTTGTATGGTCAGATAATGAGGCAATCTTACAGTGGGTGAGAAATGCTAATAAAGAAATTCTTTATGTAGGTAAACGTTAGGGAAATTAACTACGGTCAGCAGAGTACAAACTGAGGTCTGTACTCACTAAAGTAAATAAAGCTGTTTATATCAATAGAGGCTGACCTTAATATCATCACTTAAATTTGAAGGTGAGCTCATGAGTCTTCAGTGGAAAACCAGTGGACAGTAGTCTAATCAGTTATAAGTCACAATGAACAAAGCTACTGATTGCACTGCAGCTTCAGATTCATTTTTGATTTTAATGATTGAACACTGTGAGATTTTTTCTATGCCTACCTCCCTTAGGAGGTGGACCTCAAGTTTAAAGAACTGCACACGGCAGATAAGCATGAGTACAAAAGAAAAAGGAAAAGCGGGAGCAAACCGCCAGGCCTTCACCACTAGGGTGAAAACCTGTCCACACAGGCCGCTGGTTCCTCCTAGTTAAACAGGACGTTAAAACTAATAAAGGGTAACCGACGGGTTCTCACAATCAAATATTTATATTTGATGTGGTGCTATGAATTGGAATTCGAATTCCCAAGAACAGCTGTCATTACAAAAGATCACATCAATATCAATCGTATAAAGCAGAACATGGGTGGAAAAGAATGGTTGAAGGGTTGACATCAAAGACCGTTTTCTATAAAATTAATAATTTATTAATAACAAGAGACTATACTACTACAACATCGAGTTTACGTTACGTTAATGTCCATCCAGTGGCACGATACCAAACAGCTAAATAGCAACCCTTGCTGTGCGGCTGCACACTGAACTAACCTGAACACAGGTGTGCCCACTGACGACGCAATATTGCAAATAAAAAAAAATCACAGATTAAGTTACACCACAGAGTGATTCGTTACGTTATTGTCTATAAAGTGGCACTTGCAACACAGCTATTCAACAGCCCCTCGCACTGCGGGCTGATTACATGAACTAATTGAACAATGATGGATGCCCACTGATGACAGAAGCTTGCAATCAATATTGTCACGGCTTCACGGTGAACAGATACTATAATCACAATCTTACGGGTCCTCCAGCCCTACAGTAGAGACCCACGTAAGTAGGCGGGTAGTCCAACAGTGACCCCCCCTATCACAACCTAATGTGAACACTCTTTGCAAATCCCTGCAAGAAGTTGCACTGTAACTAGTAAACAAAGCCAGGCAAGGTGGGATTCTGAGACACAGCTACAGTAATCCCTAAGTTACTTTACTCTCGTCACCAAACGATAAAGAAAAGAAATTGCCTTAATCATTTAAACAAATTATTGTGATTAATTACGTTAATTGACTGATCACAGCAGTCAGCAACAAAGTACTATGTTAATCACAAACACTTGTCTCTCTTAGACAACAACATGATGGTACTCTACGTTAATCATCAACACTTGTCTCCCTTAACACAAGTCATCTTGTTAACAATAACTCAAAGTCTCTCTTATATTACATCACACTTAACTCCTTGCAAGTATTCAGTGAGTAATTCCTAATCAATGTCAAACGGACCACTAATTAAATCCCCATCAAGTTGTGTTAACTAAGCCTACCACTAACTTGGTAGCTTCTCAACAGTCTGTCAAAATTTACTTTAATGAGTGTTAATTACCCTAATTAACCCCGAGCAATTAATTAACTGTCACCAGGACCGATAATTAATCATACATAAATACGTCTCACTCTGCACTGCCAAAGCAGGTCTCATCAAACACTGTGAATTCACGGGCGAGGAGCTAATTACTCCACTAATTAACATGAGTGCATCTTAATCCACTGTCATCAGACAGGATATGGTTACTATAACGAGTTATGCTAGCTCCATGACCTCGCTTTACTGAGTCATTAAGACCCCTGACATTAATTACTCCACTAATTAACATGAGCCAACAATTGCTATACCCTAGAAAGGTAATTAGTCTCGAGCAAATTACGTTAACACAAATACTGACAGACTCTGACAGTTCCTCTTCCACAATGTGAATTCATGATGAGAGTGCTAATTACATAATTAGCTAGAGTGGTCAATTAGTTGTCACACGGACAATTAATTGCACCGGAAACGTATCTCAACTAGCTCAACACTGTTCTCCTTTAACAGCTCTCACACTCAAGGAATGTGCAACCCCTTATAAAGTTAATTCCCATTAATTAACTCACTGAATCCTTAAGTCGTCAACACAACTTAAAGAATACAAAGTAACCCCAGGTTACATTGGTCACACTTACCATGGCATGCATAACAGTATATATGCACAGCCCACAGACAGTTGCAGCTTCTGCAGTATGCTAATTACTGTACCCACACAGTAATGACACACGGTTTGGCAACAACAAAAGTATACTTACAATACTGCCCCCTCTAACCTTGCAACAGTTGCAAGAGACTACTGTGTGCAATCACTACTACTTCAGCAAGACAATTTACGTTAATATAAAACACTGTCGCTACACGGACAGCTGGCAATAATTTTCCTAATTAAGCTACATTAATCAATTGCTTGCTCTCATTAAGTACTGTGAATTCCCCTGAATAATCAAAGGGACCCCTTAAATCCTCAACACAGCTCCTAGGGGCAGTAATATTACGTATACCTGGTTACAACACTACCCAAACCTACAACATAATGATGCCGTCAGCATACCTCACATGCTAATAACATCATTAGAAAATCAGTCGGCAATCACATCTGCTGACTCACCACACAACACCGTACATCTATATACATGCAAATGAAAACACATGGAAATGGCATTCTCTTAATCAATGTAAATTATATCACTAGATAAATTATACATAATTATACAGACCTCAGGGTATCCCCTGACAACCCTGCAACACTGGCATGCCTACCTCTGCAATGATATAATTAACATTAATCTAGACTGAACATTATATAGAATCAACAGAACTGGATCCCTTACATGGTAAATCTCTACACTGACCGGTTACATACTCGAGTCAGTCTACACACAACATATAAGTATATACATCTGCATGTGTGGTACCGTGTACAACATCCATCTCCAGGTACATCACAACCAGTCACCTGGACGTCAGTACAGACAGCTGTCTCTCAGTTGCATCCCTTGCCTGGCAGGCGCTATGGGACAACACAGCTGTTACCGGAATTAACAACAGTCCTGAGACACTGTAACAATTATTATTGTACTCTCATTTCATTCATTTCCCCGGTCACTACCTCACTGGCTGCAGAACACCTAGCTCGCTCTACGTGCGTCAACTAGGTTTGGCCCTAGGGTGTCCAGGGCAGGTGGCCAAGTATGGCCCAAGGGGGTGGCCAAGGCATGTGGCTACCGTGTGGCCCTAAGGGGTGGCCACGGAGTAGTGCGGGGCGTCGCAGCGCTCACCCGGGATGAGCTGGCGCGCGGGGTGGCCAGGGTAACGCAGGGTGGCGTGCGGGGTGGTGTGTGGTGGCACGGGGTGGCATGCACATGGGGCTTGCCTCAGGCTGGTTGGCTGGCGCCCACAGCATACGCAACGTGGATGGGAGAGCACCCACACCCACAACATACCAGAGCATGCCTCGCTCGTACACCGGGGGTGATAATGGCCGTCGTCACCACATGGCGACCACCACAAGGTGGTCGCCATGTTGGTTGAATTCCACCGCAAGGTGGAATTCAAACTCCAACAGGAGCCTGTAATATCACCACAATTACACTAGGAGGCCCTACCCTTATTCCACCAATTGTCCGTTAACATAGACAGGATACTCGAACCCAATGTGAGAAACCATCTTATACACCATGAGGAACCATCTGATACACCAGCTGCCTCATGGGTGAACACTGTCTCTTAGATTTTCACTTGTTCCTTCCGTACTTCTTGGCCCCATTTCACGCAAATTGGCCCTTGACACAACCCATAATAGCAGGAGTGCTATGCACGATGAGTAATACGGATGACACAGCAATTAACGGTGGTGGAGGTGGCAGCAGCCACCCCCACCCAGAGTCACCTTCTCTTCAGCTCACCGCCCAGCTCAGACTGAAGATTTTGGCGGCATAGGGGAACTCAAATGCCCATTTCCCCCCCTACCTTGTCTTGACCAATCAGCACAAAGCTGGCACAACCCCTCATGCCGCTTCCAATTACAGCCGTTCGCGCCTAAAACTCGCCACGAGGCTGAGGTGCCTAGACGAATCACAGACGCCCTCACAATAAGGCGTGACGTCATGGGACAAGGAGGGGGAGGCCTATGAGTCTGGCGCCATACCTCACATGGTGGGGAAGGCGACGTTCACCCCTCTGTCCCCCACCTCTAAAACCGTTGGCGAGTCAAGTACCCTCTCATACCACTCACTCTAATCTTATTTTCCCAGAAAACAGACTAAATTCTGTAACAATCTCTACAGAGCAGTCACAGACCTCTGGCTAGTCTTAAACGATGGTCCTTAGCATAAGCTTTCATTCAACACCACACAAGTGCATGTAGTTTGAAAACTTCTTGTCTAGAGTCCTAAAGTGAATTTAGCCTAATCTAGAAAACTAGAAAAACTAGCTGAGGGAATTTTCATTCCCTCACACTACCTCCCACTAAAGAATATATTTTCCTGGAAGGAAAATACATTCAAAACACCAGCTAGCTTTTCTGCACACACCTGCTCAAGTGTGCTAGCTAAACAAGGGTTGTAGTGTGAAACTCTGTTTTCTATACATCTTTGGCCTGAGGGTCTCTGTACACTACCACCGGGTCACCATTGGTGGTGCTGCCTGGTCTTGGAGTGGCAACATGTTCGGCTCCAGCACTGATCCTGGCCGGTTTAACACCTCGCAACCATTTCCATCACTGAACCTCCCATTTCCGTCCTCGGTCTGTGTCATACTGGACACATGTGCCACACACTGGTGTGGCCTTACCGGTGAAGCACTTCTTACCTCCCCGCAGCCTATAAAGAACTTACTGTCTGCTTTCACCTGACATTGCAACAAGTTGACAGGATCATTCTCCCTGTCCAACTGTCAAACTCAAGCCGGTCTTGCTTTACCGACTAAACTATCTGGGAGAAAATCTCTTCTACAATTA
The DNA here is from genome assembly GCF_040958095.1 of Procambarus clarkii. Taxonomy (NCBI): domain Eukaryota; kingdom Metazoa; phylum Arthropoda; class Malacostraca; order Decapoda; family Cambaridae; genus Procambarus; species Procambarus clarkii. The sequence continues at coordinate 6,450,816 of NC_091202.1, read as the reverse complement.
CCTACTCTCACCCTACTGAGCTTGGGATCTCTCCCTTGCTTTTCCTAGGTCTCGCTACTCTATCAAAGACTCGAGCGAAACTTTTGACATCTGTCAAACACCCTTGTCCGTTTCTACCTGGACATAACTTGATCCATTGGAATGAGATCAGCATTCCCTCTGCAGATCTACTATAACCCTTTACCAAGGCAATCCTTAAAGAAAAAATCATTATGCTGCTGGGGATCTGAACCATGGAAAATCACCAGCCCAAAATGACCTTTGCCATCTTGCATTGGCAGCCCTTCTTCAGAAGGCGATCGATGTATGCATCCATCAAATCGTCTTTCTCAGTGCTGCCAAGCTAGGCATCTTTACCTTCATACCTTGTCACCAGGTTAAGTGCACTAGGGTGGGTTTGGCTTCCCTTCCCTGTGTGAGATTTCCCCCTTGCAATCTGCACTTGAGCCAGAACTGACTTGCTGCGATCTCACCATCAGGCTCGAACTCGGCCTTGCTGTCACCTGAAAATGGGAGCCTCTGCTCAACCTCTCAAGTGACTACAGTGAATTCTTCCTGGGGTTGTACAGTCCCCACTCTGGCAAGAAATTCCATCACCTGTCTGTCTATCTACCGACGAATTACTCCCCTTTCTAAAGAAGTAAACTCGGTCCTCAGCTGGCGGCGCGACCTCCCACTAAGATCCAAAGGTGTAATAACAACTACACTCCTATGACTCCCTTGACAACTGCATTGTCGTCCAACGGCACGCTTGAGGTCACTTCTAGAAGTTTCGTCTACCCTAAGGTAGATGGTGTCTTGCACCTCAGGCAGATCCTGAGTGCACCTTTGCAACCACTGTTGCACGTTGGCTTGGTGTCCTCGACACCTGCTGCTGCTGACACCTCTCATCGACGAGTGAGTCAATGTCCACTGGCTAGCAGCCGTGGAAAGCCAGACAGATTTCCCCATATCTACCATGAAATACCTCTTTCATACAGTGTGTGTGGTGTGTGTGTACCTAAGTGTGACAATCATGCACAAAACATACCTCCAACAATACTGTTCCACAATGTTCTGCAACGATATATTTCATGTTATTTTAAAATCAATGAGACTGAACTTCATGGGCTCGAACCCAAGTTGCATAGCCCCACGTTAGGCGCCAGATGTGAGATTTTTTTCTATGCCTACCTCCCTTAGGAGGTGGACCTCAAGTTTAAAGAACTGCACACGGCAGATAAGCATGAGTCCAATAGAAAAAGGAAAAGCGGGAGCAAACCGCCAGGCTTCCACCACTAGGGTGAAAACCTGTCCACATAGGCAGCTGGATCCTCCTAGTTAAACAGGACGTTAAAACTAATAAAGGGTAACCGACGGGTTCTCACAATCAAATTACTATATTTGATGTGGTGCTATGAATTTGAATTCGAATTCCCAAGAACAGCTGTCATTACAAAAGATCACATCAACATCAATCGTATAAAGCAGAACATGGGTGGAAAAGAATGGTTGAAGGGCTGACATCAAAGACCATTTTCTATAAAATAAATAATTTAGTAATAAACTACAACATCAAATTTACGTTATGTTAATGTCCATCCAGTGGCACTATACCAAATAGCTAAATAGCAACCCTTGCTGTGTGGCTGCACACTGAACTAACCTGAACACAGGTATGCCCACTGACGACGCAATATTGCAAATAAAAATAAATCACTTATTAAGTTACACCACAGAGTGATTCGTTACGTTATTGTCTATAAAGTGGCACTTGCAACATGGCTATTTAACAGCCCCTCGCACTGCGGGCTGATTACATGAACTAACTGAACAATGATGGATGCCCACTGATGACACAAGCTTGCAATCAATATTGTAACGGCTTCACGGTGAACAGATACTATAATCACAATCTTACGGGTCCTCCAGCCCTACAGGAGAGACCCTCGTAACTAGGCGGGTAATCCAACAGTGACCCCCCCTATCACAACCTAATGTGAACACTCTTTGCAACTCCCTGCAAGAAGTTGCACTGTAACCAGCAAACAAAGCCAGGCAAGGTGGGATTCTGAGACACAGATCCAGTAATCCCTAAGTTACTTTACTCTCGTCATCAGACGATACGAAGCTTTAGTCATTAATGTTTTTCCTGCCCGAAACGCTTTGCGTAATAGTGGCTTTAGGCTTGTATGTACTAGCTCTATCTATAAAGCCAACAAACTTTGTAAAATCTCGTTATGTATGTACCTTACCTAAATAAAAATTATTATAATTATATAAACAAAAGAAATTGCCTTAATCAATTAAAAAATTGATTGTGATTAATTACGTTAATTGACTGATCACAGCAGTCAGCAACAAAGTACTACGTTAATCACAAGCACTTGTCTCTCTTAGACAACAACATGATGGTACTCTACGTTAATCATCAACACTTGTCTCCCTTAATACAAGTCATCTTGTTAATAATAACTCAAAGTCTCTCTTACATTACATCACACTTGACTCCTTGCATTTATTCAGTGAGTAATTCCTAATTAATGTCAAACGGACCACTAATTAAATCCCCATCGAGTTACGTTAACTAAGCTTACCACTAACTTGGTAGTTTCTCAACAATCTATGTCAAAATTTACTTTAATGAGTGTTAATTACCCTAATTAACCCCAACAAATTAATTAACTGTCACCAGGACCGATAATCATACATCATTTTCATTCCCTCACAAACACTCAGTCCTCTGAGTTAAATAGAACTTAGGTAGGTTAGAAATTTAGTATCATTAGGGAACAAGTAGCCCCTATAACAAAATTAACCTAAACCCTGGGGTTATTGTTTTGGTAGACAGTGACAGACCATGTTCATAGAGGCCTATAGGTAGAATAGTTTCAGAGTGGCTCATAGGTAGAATAGTTTCTATACATCCAGACACCAGGGTATCTTGAGAATAGTGAAAGTCAAGTGCCGAGGCACCACTATTCTTAAAACTTTAGAAAAACTAGTTCTTCTGTACTTAGCAGGAAATGAGGTCACTCAATGATCCAACACACCTTCAACTCCAGAAATGAACATCCATCCGGAAAGGACTGCAGCACAACACTACAAAATTAAACTTAACCAGTACTATAACTCCGAATAAATTCAGTGATACCTGAGTTAGCAGGCGAGTGAAATCGCTTATAGACATCCAACACCTGCCAAAAAAAATAAAATCTGCTATCAGAACAACAGCAAACTCTGTTTTCAGACAACACACCCCATCTGTGACATTACCCATGATAGATGCCGCTTGTCTCTAGATGAGGGGAGCTGAGGGGGAGTGGGGCGGGGGAGGGGAAAATATAACCCAAACACCTACTGGAAATACTCTTCAGTTAGCCACTGAAAGGTGGACAGTACACACCTTCTGTAGACTTTGAAAAACGATTAAGGCTAATGGACCACATCCGTCCTGGTCTGTCACCTATACCCCCCCCCCCCCGTGCATTGTTACATAAGACAGACCTTCTTCCAAGAAAATAATGGCCATCAAAAACCGCAAACACATTCCACCCTCGCTTCTCAACCACAATGACCCTCCAACCCTCTCCCGCCAAGGGGAAGCTCCCCGCACCCCTCCCCCATCCCATCAACATATCCACCTATGTTGGAACCCCCTCACACCCTCTACATAGCATTACTTAGACTCGTCTATTAATCAACTATTATCTACACACACAGGATTAACTGTACGTCAAACACTCATACATATTCATCTACTCTTCTACCCCCTATTTTACTCTTCTACTCCTATTTCGTACTCTACTACATACACCACATACCACACATATTCTTCTATCCCCCCCCCCGCAACATGATCCCCATCATTCCCAACCGTGTAACTAAACACCGGACGCTCACACGCGTCCAACACGCGCCAACATCCAGGAAAATTCCCTTACAACACTATGTGGTTACATACCTTTGCCCCATCTGGACAGCATACTTATCCTCCCCTCCCCTCCCCTCCTACCTACATGACACACATTTTACCCTCTGCGACCCACAACGTCCCCATTTTACCCCCAGTGATGCAACCCGTCCCATTCTACGGACTCCCACACCACTTTTGACTATGACCAAGTTCGATCCCTGAGGTTCTCCTCAGGTTTGAGACGGTTGTAGTCCTCAACTTCATATCCATAAACATGCTAAACATACACTCACTCACTCACTCACATTATGTTGTGCTATTTACATGTACTAAACCTTGTTGCTAAATGGTGCTAAAACCTTTTTGCAAATCCTGATCTGAAACTCTTCTTTGACAGATGTAATTGAACCATGATCATCACACCAGAAATAAATCTCTTTGATATCCTCAGAGTCAAACTAAATCTGTGCAAACACTCTATGCAAATAAAGAGACCTAGTCTATGGAACTCACTCACTAACGAAAAAGGATGTCCAACCTATGCCTTATACAAAAGTAAAACCAAAAAGTATCTAATTTCATCCTCATATTTTCCTACTGAGTGCTTCAAACTCGCACTGTATTTTGTGCTACCTACTTCCCCAATATTTGTGCCTAAGACATGCAACTTCACCATTGTAATCACTGCCATCAACTTATATCATAGTAGGTTTTTTAATGCAAAATTTGCTACAATGTACCTATTAACCACTGTGCTGCACGGCCTCTAAATATGGCACCCCTCCCCCCCCCCCCTTCCCTGAGCATAGGAAATAAATTTTCAGGATTTTTGTTTGTTTGTTTGAATATGTTAAATACCTTTCCCCTGATTACAGAAATGTAAAAATAAACTCAAAATTGTACTTACTTTGGCGGCAATGGGGTCCGGAAAATGGCGTGTGACATCTCGATTGGCTGGTCACCGTGGCGTAGACTCCGGGGGCCAGTCACGCTACGTTCAAGATGCGCGAGTTGCCCCAAATATATTTTAGTTCATTTTTTGCGTCCAGTGCCATATACATTTGCTTTGTTTTTTCTGGCCAATCTTATGTAAAATGAACACGTAAATAATATTATGGCAGTAGAACATCCGTTCTGTGCGAAGACACTGTTACATGCATCACAAATGCGTTCACATATCTTGCGCATATTTCCAATGTATCATGCTCATTTATGTATATTTACAAACTATTTACACACTTTACAGTATCACACACTATATATTCACCATCAACACACTCAGAACTCCGTGAGTGTGTGATATGCTGCGAAACAGCCGACGGCACATAGTGGAACTTTGCACTCAACGCACCAGGTGCTGATGCATCTTCGCTTTTGTTCTATACATTGAGTGTTCTTACACACAACACAGGCACGTTTACCCTTTTTTCTGTGATGCTGTGCCTAGCATGTATTCGAGCATGTGGACACCGAACATCTCGTTACCCCCTCAGTCTGTCTGGAATTGCGTGTGGCATTGTTGCTGGCATCCCATGCTGTGCAACAGAGTCCTCCTTCCCATACTTTATGAGCAGTTGTGAAATTACAGCAACACTGAATGTCCGTATTGGCGGTATCCTGCCGTTGTTGTTGTTTTAGATTCAGCTTCTAGGAACAAAAGTTCCAAGGAGCACGGGTTATGGTGAGCCCGTAGTGTACTTACCTGGCACAGAAGCGGGGCATGGTCACCTGTCTGATTTTACTAGATACTCATTGAAGCAGTTCAGCACTGCAATATCAATGAGGTGGAAATAAAACTTTTTCGTCTACTTCACAGACTTACGCACTCACTAGACGGCACCGAGAATCATGTCACATTTATCTACTAGGTGCATGTTCACTTTGTACTCTGACACAATCGGGTTTATACATTGGGAAATGTGTTTGAAAGTGTACTTTGCCACTGTCCAACATGGCACCGGTGTGAATTGTTGTCAGCATATTCACCTCGCGTCTGTCCCTCCACCACACTGATAGCATATTGTCATACTTGCACAGCTGGCCATCACCCACTGCAATATCTATCCCAAACACTGGCATTTTCCTCCTGTGGGCCTTCACAGTGCCACATACGCCGGTGTTGTGGTCAAGGAGGTATCTGGTCAACGTGGGGCTGGTATAGTAGTTGTCAGTGTACAGTATATGCCCGTTGTTCAGCAACAGTTCCAAGAGGGTTTTGACGACACTGCTGGAGAACCTGTGTGAATCTTGAGCTGGTATGTCGACGTCTGTACCCGAATAGAGTATCAAGTCGATGACAATACCAGTCTCGCAGTCGCACAGCACGAAAAACTTTATTCCAAATCGGTGCCGCTTTGATGGGATGTACTGCTTGAATGCCCGTCCCCCCCATGAACAGTACTAACGATTCGTCAATCGCCACATTCTGTCCTGGTACAAAATAGCCTTGCCTCTCATGTCTCTTGCGTCTCATGTCACTGAAAACTTTCCGTACCTTCCATAGTCTGTCGTGTCTGTCCTCATTTGCATTATTTTCAAAGTGCAGGCATCTGAGAAGCAACAGGAACCTATCACGTTGTGCCTGTTGAACACTGGGGATGGAACAAAGCTGTTTTTGCTCCAATAATCCTGGATGACGTGTTTCTCAGAGTGTTTCATCATCATGCTCTATTCGAGAAACACGAACATTTCGTCAATTGTGGTGTCCTTCCATAGTATCAGGCGAGAGGCAGATAAAATGCCGGCGTCTATGAGGTTGTGAGGGTACCTGTTCATCTGTCACAAGATGGGTCATGAATTCATTATCAAAATATGCCAGGAAATAGTCTATTTCAGCCATATCGTAACCTGTATACGGGAATAATGGTGTCACATTAACATCGGTATCATCAAAAGTTAGTATTTGGGGAACAAATCTGGCACAATCCTCCCACACAAGTACACCCGGAGATTTGGTTTTGGCGCCAACACCCCGGCCAACACCACCACGAGTACCAAAAACATGGCTCCGTCGTTTTGTGTTAGAGCTGCGTGTAGGTATGGAAGGAGATGAGGCTGTTTTTCGAATCGTAGGCCTACCACGAGCACCTGATGTAGAAGCAACACTGTCGTCATTGTCCTCTGGCAACCCGTTCTCGCAAATTTAATAAGTCAATATTGACTTATTAGTTGCGTGCATAGGTGACATACTAAACATAATAGTTTCCCTTGAAAAGCTTCATAGAAAACACCGACCTTACCTAACCTACTTAGTATGTTAAAATAAGCATCTTATAGCTTCGTAATTACAATTGTTACTTAACCTATTATAGGTATAGGTTAGGTAATAATTGTAATTACGAAGCAATAAGATGCTTATCTTAACATACTAAGTAGGTTAGGTAAGGTCGGTGTTTTCTATGAAGCTTTTCAAGGGAAACTATTATGTTTAGTATGTCACCTATGCATGCAACTAATAAGTCAATATTGACTTAATAAATTTGCGAGAACGGGTTGCCTCTGGCTGCGTGACATGCTACCGCTTGTTGCGGTGTTTTGCTGGGGCAGCAAACCCCACCTAGTAACACCCTCACTGCTCGTACTCGGGTCGTCAACACTACTTGTATCGGAGCCTATGTCACTGAAGCCCGAGAATGGTCCATCACAAGTACTATCACTGAATAAAGTTGCATCAGAAGAGACACATGGGGGTGGTGATTCTAACGGTGTTGACCCAGGGAGGCGAGGCTGTCCGGGCTAGGCGCGTGTACTGTACACACTCACAACATCATCCACCTCAGTCTCTCCCTTACTCGTATCGTATCAGACCTCTGTGTAAGGTCTTTCTCTGGATCATAGTCTAGGTCATCATCCATGGCACCATCATCATACAAAATGTCGTGTATTTCCTCCTCAGAGAGTCGTTTTCCATGTCCGTGGCTGACCATGGAGCGAGAGCTTGTAGACGATATGTCAGACATGGTTACTGCTTTGAAGCTGAGGCTCCCCACGGCCCTGGGGCATGCTGGGATATTTTTCAAAATGGTAGACGAACACTGGGGCCCCTAGGCATCCAGTTTGTACCTGCGTCACTGCATGCTAGTTTTTAATGGTACACTATACCTATAAGATCCCGAAGGCGCGGTGCACCCCCCCCCCCCCCCCTCCTCCCCATGGAGCACCTGCAGGCGCGTTGCGTAGTTCAGTTGTTAATAATCTTCAAATTTTACAACAATATACCTTCCAATATTCTTCAAATTTTCCTATAATGTACTTAGTAATGTTCTTCAAATTTTGCTACAAATTACCTTCTTATAATTATCTTTTAAATTAAGGACTTGACCAAAATGCTATGCATGTTAGTTTCTTTGTAAGAATGTAAAAAACATCAATGTTATGTTCTCTCACAAACCCAATGTATATATTGATAAGTAAAAAAATTGATTTGGATATGATATAGGTATGGATTAATATCATCAATATAAGTTTACAAATATTTGTAAGGTTATCGGATTTGATTTGTGGACCTCTCAGTTTAATCCCTATTTTTCCTGAGGAATGAGTCAATAGCTTTGAGACCATTCACATACAGATCAGACAGAATTTTTCTACCATGATCAGTTGTACTGATTGCATATAAGCACCCAACTGAACAAGAGTTTCAACCACCTGGTAGGGTTGAAGTCCTGAATTTGTCAGAAACCCTGAAAAACTTAATTTGACCTTCATTAAAGGTTTAAGTTAAAAATCTTCTACTTATTTTTTCACAAACGTCTTCTGAGAACCTTGATCAAACAACCCTCGGGAATGGATCTAGGCCCCTTTGTTAATTAAAGTAAATGGAGCAGTGGGTATTAGCTTATTGCTCAGTTGTATTGGACAATTGCTAAGACATTAGCAGTCCTGAAATATTTTGCAGTATTGCACTGTGATGAAAGTTTAATCTTCCTCTGGTTTTGGTTTTAACGATTTGTGGTTGGAGACTTTGCACCTTTTTGGAGTCTGTGTGATGTTGATCCTTGTTGCACTTTGTAAAGATGTGTAATTGGGTTTCACGTGGATTCTGGTAATGTACTCATAAGCACCTTGTGCATCTTTGCAGTTCTTTTCGCCGTTTAACATGAGTAGTATGATCAGGGTATGTCAAGCATTGCTAGATAGTATCTTAGCAGAATAAACACTTCTGCCAGCCTGAAGCACCTATTGGGTGCACCACCTTGGGTGATGCTCAGATTACAGGCTTCGAAGGAGACACTGAGAAGGTACCTATAATGCTAGATTTCCATTTTGGAGTGATGTGTTTTAATTTTAGGTTAGTTCTTTGTGCACATTTAGGTTTGTTTTAGTGCACTTAATCTAAGTTTATTTGTTGAGGTTTAAGTTTATTGTGAGTTCGTTGTCGGCTGACAACTGTAAATAAACCTTTAGATATTTTTTGTAATGGTAATATGTTTTTTGTGATAGTGTGTACACAATTAGTTTTGTTTATCACAAGGTAACGTTCTTTGAATAATCACCCTCACACACCGTAATGCACCCTTACACACCGTTATACACCCTCACACCACCATACACACTCACCATCCTACATCCTTAACCCTTCAGTTCCACAACACATCATATGATGGGTTGAGTGACTTGCTATAAATTGCGCATCACATCATATGATGTATTGGAGTACTAAGCAAGATTCAAACGGCCTGTGTATACATGGGGTTCACCACACCTTCATCAGTGCTCTTGTAAACAGACGCCATTTTTTTTAAATCGTGGGCTAAATTCCCGGGTGTGAGGGCCTCAGTATTGAGTGAGCTACCAAGCCTGATGCATGCAGCATGAGCTCACAGCACTGCTGTTCAGCTTGTGACCACAGCATCGCCTAAAAATGCCATAATATACATGTTCATGCTATTATTCAGCGATGATATTATTACAGAAGACCCCTGACTGTGATAAAAATGACCAGGATTCTGATCATATCAGGATTGTTGTGATAATTAGCGCTGTAGTGGGAGGAGTAATCTTGGTGGTGAGGGAGGTAGCATTGTCTGCTGACTCTGTGTGACCACCTTTTACTGTCTGGACTCACTATACCAGCTTAGTTGCTCGCTATGGTAAACAAAACATGCAGATACTTATATATAACGTCTGCATATAAAAGCAAAAAACCGTATGGTGGGAGGAGAATGGTGGCGAGTCAGGTGAGGTGAGGGAGGGAGAGAGAGGCAGCCAGTGGCGGGCTGCCACTGCCGGGCTGCCACTGCCACTCAGCATGCCAACTTAGTGGTTCGTTATGACACGAATATAGATACTTATATGTAACGTCTGTATATAGTGAATAAAAGCAAAAACAGTATGGTGGGAGGAGAATGTGGGCGAGTGAGGTGTTGAGGGAGTGAGTGGCAGCGAGTGGCTGGCTGGTGTGTGGCGGTCCTATCTTGAGGTTATCTTGAGATGATTTCGGGGCTTTTAGTGTCCCCGCGGCCCGGTCCTCGACCAAGCCTCCACCCCCAGGAAGCAGCCCGTGACAGCTGACTAACACCCAGGTACCTATTTACTGCTAGGTAACAGGGGCATAGGGTGAAAGAAACTCTGCCCATTGTTTCTCGCCGGCGCCTGGGATCGAACCCATGACTACAGGATCACAAATCCAGCGTGCTATCCGCTCGGCCGACCGGCTCCCGTCCTGCTACTCTGCCAACTCAAGCACTTCTCTTGCTCAGTTCATTACTTACAACTTGCGTTTCCAACTATTCGTCGCTGCCAGGACAATTCAGCTCTAACAGTGATTCCCTCGTTGGCCTAACTATGTGCCTACATTAAATCCTAAGATCTTGGTGCCCCGAGCCCATCCGCCCCGGATGTAAATGCTCCACCAGAGACCCCAAGACTCAACAACCACGCATACTCTTCTCTCCTGCTACACCGAGCTCATCCGCGCACAGCCTGCTTCTTTTGGTACCGGACTACATGCTCCACAGGGAACAGTATCCTCGTTTTTGTTGTTGTATTTCTTTTCTTTCATACTCTGGCAGGAGGAGTTCTGTACCGAGTAAGTTATGCAAATACTATTCTCTCTCCAAACTCATTAGCTTAATGAGAGTAGCACAACTCTCATTAACACTTATGGCGAAACTCACACCTTTTCCCTAATTACAGTTAACATTCCTTCCAACCAATTGGAGGACGATGAGGTAAGGTGTAGTCCAATCATATAAGCAATCGAGAAGCAAGTAACCAGCAGTATAATTTCCCTAGTGATTCAGTTAACTTCACTACAGACACTTCGGAGTTACCACACGTCACCAGTGGGGTCCCGCAGGGTTCAGTCCTTGGACCCATACTTTTTCTTGTATATGTAAATGATCTTCCAGATGGTATAGAATCAGTCCTCTCATTGTTTGCTGATGATGCAAAAATTATGAGGAGGATTAAGACGGAGGAAGACAGTATGAGACTACAAAATTCTCATTAGCCCTCACGAGTGTGAGGCGGGAAATTTTATTTATTTAATTTATTCAGTGACTATTCACCAATATGTTTGTTGGTTTTAATATATGCCGTAGCATTAAGGCAATTTTGGTAAATTATAACTAATACAATGAGATTTAAGTCTTAGCCTTAATATACCGCAAGCTGGAACTCGTTAGAGATTCATCCTGAGTCGCCTATAAAGAGAAGTTCACTCTGGGAAACTCCATTAAGATATTTATTTAGATGAGGCTGTTGATTATTTTCCACAAGTATTGAATGGTACCAAAGAGAAAGGATTGGTGCTGAAGAACACTTAGATAAGAATGTCATTGTGCAAATATGTGTAGTGATGAGAATATTATGGAGAATGAAGATCTAAGTCATATAAGTGGGAGGGAGGGAGGGAAATATCAAGTGAAAGCGCCAAGCCATTATGACTATATAACATTGGGAAGGGGTCAGGATAAGGATTTGGGATTCGATGGGGTGGGAAGGAATGGTGCCCAACCACTTGGACGGTCGGGGATATAAGTGGGAATAAGAACTAACCCTTTAAACCCTTATTTGAAGGCTAAGAGGTCTCCCTATCACAGGTCATTGGAAAATTTACACATTTTCCGTTTTCCATGAAACTATCCAACAATTAATGTACATCAAGGTTTCCAATAATTTATTGGTGAAAAAGGAAAAACATAGCATTAGAATGTTGTCCAAATCATCCCAACATTCCCAATTCTAATAAATAATCTATTCTTATGCAGTGAGTGTGCTAACTATTACACCTAGAATTGATTAATTGGTTGAAGCTCATTTTGCAAGACAGTTGATGTATGAATATATAGGAAAAAATATAATCACATGGTAACATTCCATTGACAACTCTCCTCCTGATTTGAATTTATTTTGATGATTACAGATAGCAATTTAGATCAGCAGCACGGCCCAGTAAATACAGGTGAAGATAAACACGACCAGAGGCACCAAAATCCGACGTACTACACACAAGAGACTCTCGGGTGAGATCTTGATGCCTCGTTTCTGATGTAATGGACCTGTACGCAAAATAGCGTCTTTCTCCAAACACTCCACGATGACGTGAACCATGATAATCAAAAAAAGAAGAAGGGTGCAGAAGAAGAACCAGACGTCAATCATCTTGACATAAGCTGTCTGGGGAAGCCTTGATGACGTCTGGTTGAAGAATGTGTAGAGCACAAGGAGGGTCGTCAAACTCACACCAAGACGTACCTGTCAAAACATCAACGTTTTCTTATTATTGTATACATTTATATACCCGTGACTCCCACTCAATAAGCTGTAACAATTTAAAATTAGCTCACTTCAACCCTAACACCACACTAAACAGACAATCACACCGACTTTCTTATTCCTAGGCTCCCATATTTCACTAAATTTTAACAATGATTTGACCTCTCCTCCATTTCTCCACGAATTTGTTTTTTTCATGCAGGCAATTTTTAGTCATTCAATTTAAATTCACTTATTATACATACTCATATGCTAAACACACTTTTCGTCATTTCCATAGTTCATTTCTAGATTCTAGACATTCCTTTAAAATTTGCTTCCCACATTCTGGTCCCTATGGTTTGATTAAGTGTTGTGCTTAATGTTTATCATCGTCTGGAGGGTTATTAAAGTACCACAATTGCTTACTGACAAACAAGCAGGTATACTTTAGTTCTGAATATTGTCAAGCATTAAAGTGAACTTTCAAATGTATATAAACTGGGAAGATTGGCACACTTCTTAATGTACATATTCCTTCAAACCTGTCTTCGGGAAATCATAATACTTATGTCACATAATGCTTATAGTGCCTATGTTGCTAATGTTCACAGTTTTCCTGTGGTAGTTAGTTATTACCTATCACTAGGCACCAACCCTTCCTCACGTACCATAGTCCCATAGTACCCCCGTCCCATTGCCATACACAGCACAATAGTCGGTTTGCTCCAATTTAAATAATAATTGTACTTTTTCAGGCCCAATTTTGATGTGAAATTTGCGTACTATTTTCCATGATGCAATTTTAATATTATGGATCAGATACATCCTATTGATGGCTCGTAGTTCAGTTTTGAGAAATCTTGATAGTTTTCAATAAATTATAATAAGCGCCATATAAATTATTAAATATAATACTTAAAAAGGCTTAAGGAAAATCAAGATCTGTCTTCAGAGTCGGCCTTCTTGAACAGAACATAAGATCTCTTAACGACACAGTTGCAAACTTAGAACCCACAGCAACCATTAAGAAATAGGAAGAAATGTTACAAAAGTTTGAGAATCATTTTAACACCCTACAGCAGTAACACACTGTTTCTCAAGACGAATCTGACCAAAAAAGCTCCTTGAATGTGTCATTATCTCCTCACGTAATTTCTCCCAAGAAACTGACGGAGAGGACTGTGCTACCATCGTGATCCAGGAAATACGTGATAAGATGAATTATAAAATTCAAGCAAGAGACATCAAAGCATCAGCATGTAGAGTGGGTACCAAATCATCTGGTATAAATAATAGAAGAATTCGTGTAAAACTAGTTAGCTGTTCGCTCAAATTAGACCTTATCAGAGTTGCTGTGTACAGAAAAAACTCTTTTTATGTGAATGAATTTTTGACCAGGAACAGACAAATTTTTTCTTTAAACTGTATGAAGTTCGTAATAATTCCAATGGGTCAATTAAACATTGTTTTGTATGAGGTGGTAAAATCCAAGCTAAGAAATCTGACACTAGAAAAACCTATCAAATAACCACTGAGGCACACCTCAGATCTTTCCATAACTTACTGTGTGATAATGGCTGAATAACCAGGTGCAAAGTGAATTCTATCCCTGGGATGCCCTCTACAACAGAACCCTATCAACCCCAGAATATAACTTATAGTTCCATCTGACAACCAACGTGCTCTGCCTTTCCTCTCAAAAGGTTTTGAAATTCGACATTTGTGTTTTTGTTTTTGTTTTCTCTTGTTTATTCCACCATTTTATATTTGTTAATTTCTTCACTTGTCGCTTATGTATTGTTATTTGCTATTACTGTCACAGTACAGTGTCATTTTATTTTTAATTGTTTCTATTATATTTGTATTTGCATTGTTTTTATTTTTACTATAGTTATTTCATATTACAGCAGATTTAATTTTTTACTGTTCTGTAATTGCTTACCTTATTGTATTAAGCTCTGCCTATTCCTTCAAAAGGTTTTTAAAGTTCACATTTTTTTGTTCTTGCTTTTGTTTTTGTTTTTCTCTTGTTTATCCCACCATTTATATTGTTCATTTTTTCATTTATAACTTACTGTATTGTTATTTGCAATTACTGTCACAGGACGGTGATCTTTATTTTACTTTTACTTGTTTCTATTATATGTGTATTTGCATTTTTTTCTTTTTTACAATAGTTTTTATATTTACAGCAGATTTAGTATTTTACTGTTTCTGTAATTGCTTACCTTATTGTATCTTGACTCCATTGCATCTACATGCAAGCTGATATTGATCCTGAACTAAATCTACTGTCACAAATTTACAATAACCAGCATATTGATCATCACTACTGCAGTATCACACGGCAAAAAAACAAATCCAAAATAACACTTGCCTAACCAAAATCTCAGATCACTTGGTAAACATTTTGATGATATAAATGCACTACTCACAGCACTAGGTACTAAACTATCGTTCATTATTTTAACAAACATGGCAAAGTAAAGACCATACCCAACTCTACAACTTAGCTGGTTATAAATCCATTCACAACTGCAGGCCTAACAAAAGAGGAGATGGCACAGCTATATATTACCAGGATACCTTCATCTGCAATAGTGTCATTAGTGATAGAGATGACTTCTGTGACTATACCTTTGCTCGGTTCTCGATTAAATCCCTTAAATCCTCCTTGACTATTGGAGCTATCTATAGATTTCCCAATACTAACATAGCTGCATTCTCAGATACCCTAAGGAATCTTATCGTAAACAAGTCTCAACAAAAATCACATAATTTTGGGAGGTGATTTCAGGATTGACCCGTGTCAACAAAAATAGCCCTCAAGTCGACTATTTCCTAAACAGCATGAACTCCTGTATGCTCATCTCCACACTCACCAAGCCCACCCGAATGACTCAAATATCTGCTACTACCTTTGATCACTTATGCACTAACATAATAGCTCCCCTTACATCTGATATAATCATTGAGAGAACAACTCACCACTATCCTACCTTCCTCGCAGCAAACATGGGCATAACACCACCAGCTAACAAGAAACTTACCTTTAGGTTACACAGTGAGGCAGCACTAGGCAGTCTCACAAATGCAATTCACAATATACACAGGGAATCTGAATTCAATAATACACAGGATCGATTAATTTAGTAGCTAACCACTTCATTTCCAAAACTCTAAGCCTCTACAACACTTATTGTTCTCTCCTCACCAAGCAGGTAATTAACAAAAGATAAAACAATCCCTGGCTCACAAGTGGCATATTCAAAGCAATCAACAAGAAACATGAATATGAAAAAAAACTTAAGATTGGCCTAGTTACAAAGGAAGTAGCTAAGAGGTCAGTGCTTACCAGTATAATAAGAAAAGCAAAACTTTCCTCTTATGAGAGTAGATTCAAAGAAGCAAGAGACAATATGAAGAGCACATGGAAAGCCATCTCTAGCATCCTAGGATCTAGACAACATTCACATAACCAGATAAAACTCTCCGAGGATGGTTATACACCTGCAAAAGATTTAGAAACGGCAACTGAATTTAATAGCTTCTTTTCCTGAGTCGGTGCTAACCTTGCCAGATAAATCCCACAGACTCAGACACATGTTACCATATATCTTTCAGGCAGTTATCCAAACTCTTTTCTCCTTTCACCAGTCAGCCCGACAAATGTTATGTCCAAAATTCACTCACTAAAAACCAAAGATGGGAATATTAGTGAAATACCATCTATGGTATACAAGCGTGCCTCCCATGCCCTTGCCCCACCCATAGCTCTGATGTTCAAATCTCTAGTGTCACACCTTCTCTGTTATCCTTAAAAAAGCACGAGTTACACCAGTTCATAATTGAGGTAACCCGGCGGACATAAACAATTAGAAACCAATATCAAATCTACCTATATTACTGTATCAAAAATATTTGAAAAAAAAATACAAACAGTTCTACTCCTACCTCGTAAAATTCAACATACTAAGTCCCTGTCAGTTTGGCTTTCGTTCCCAAAAGAGTACCAATGATGTAATTATTAGTCTGCTTGATATAATCTACTCAGCCTTTGACAAAAATGATTTTCTGATTAGACTCTGCATGGAACTTAGAAAGGCCTTTGATACTGTTAACCATAACTACCTCTTACGTAAAATTCACCATTATGGAATCCGAGGCCTTGCCTTGAACTATATCCGATCCTATCTTAGTGACAGACATTAATATGTAGCCATCAATTATATAACCTCTCCCACTCTACCATTAACCGTAGGAGTGCCACAGGGCAGCATCCTAGGACCTCTCCTATTTCATATATACATCAATAATTTGCCTAATGTCTCTTACATTCTTAAACCTATATTGTTTGCTGAAGACACTACTCTCATCTACTCAGACCCTAACCCCCACACATTAAATAATGTTGTAAATAATGAATATAAAAAAGTCCGCTTATGGATGTCAACCAACAAACTCACACTAAAAATAAAAAATACCTACTCCATCTTATTTGGAAGCAAATCAACAAATGCAATTCAACTTCAGATAGACAATGTTAACATCAGCAATAATAATGATGGAAAGTTCCTTGGCCTATGCTTAGACAAGAGACTCAACTTCAGCACCGACATACAACACATAACCAAAAAAGTTTCCAAAACGGTTGGTATACACTTTAAAATCAGATATTATGTTCCAAACTCTGCTCCCCTCTCACTATACTATGCGGTAATCTATCCCTATCTTACATATGGTATCTGTGCATGGGGATCAACCACTGCAAACTACCTCAAGCTCTTCATTACCCAGCAAAAATCTGCTATCAGAACAATAACAAACTGTGCTTTCAGACAACACTCAGCCCCCTGGCTTAAATCCCTAAACATGCTAAACATAAACTCACTCCATACATTCTCTTGTTCCATTTACATTTAGAAAACTCTGTTCTTAAATGCAAACCCTGTTCTGAAACTCTTCCTGGACAGATGTGATAGAACCCATAATCACCAAACCAGAAATAAATATATCTTTGATATCCCCAGAGTCAAACTTAATATGTGTAAACACTTTATGCAAATGAAGGGACCTTGTCTATGGAACTCTGCACTCCCTAACGAATTTAAAAGCTGTCCAACTTTTTCCTTATTCAAAAATAAAACCAAAAAGTACCTAATTTCATCTTCAAAGTTTCCTACCTTGTGCTTTAAACTTGCAATGTAGCTAGTGTTACCCAATCCCCCAATATATGTAACAAAACCATACAACTTTACCATTGTAAACATTTCTATTATCTTATATCATGGTTGTTATATTGAAAGCATATTTTACTGCATTATATCGTGAAATAATCGTCAAATTATGCTACAATGTACTTGTTGATAACCCTTCAATTTTACTTTAATGTACCTATATAAATAATATATAATAAATAAATATAATAATTTTTTTATTCAGGAAAAGTACATACATAATTGATTTACAAACATAATGTTGGATTTATAAATAGAGCTAGTACATACAATACCTACAGCCACTAATACGCATAGCGTTTTGGCCAAGGTGTGGGGGTGGGGGGAACCCACTTAGACTAAAACTTAATAGTAATTGGGATTAGGTATAAGTTGTTGAAAAAAGGAATAAAAAATAAAAAAGGGGGGGAAATGGCAGAAATCAGCAATTGCACAAGTTGGAGAACAGCATTGTTTTACAAAGCAAGACATAGGTTAACATTTATGGGGTAAGGTAGGTTACATGGAGTTAATTAAGTAGCACTTGGTTTTACTCTTAAACTGGTTGAGAGAGGTACAGCCATTGACATGATTGGGGAGACCATTCCACATTCTGGGTCCCTTGATTTGTTGAGCAATTTTAGTTTGGTTAAGGTAGAATTGCTTAAGTTTGGTTTGGTCTACTTTGTTACTAATTTAGATATTGTTAATTCTTAGATTAATTTGATTTGAGGATTTATTGCCAAACAAAATATAGAAAGGTTTGTCAATGTTAAGGGTGAGTTTGTTGGCAGTTAGCCAAAGATGTACTTTATTTAGTTCAGTGTAAACTGTGACATTAAGGGCAAGAGGGTCAGGACTGGAGACAATGAAGGTTGTTTCATCAACAAATAGAATTAATTTGAGATGTTGAGAGGGATTTGGAAGGTCATTAATGTAGATGAGAAAGAGGAGAGGGCCAAGTATGCTGCCCAAAGGAACACCAATGTTGATGGGTAGGGTAGGAGAAATTGAATTATTCACAGAAACATACTGGAGCCTGTCAGTAATATAAGACTGAAGATATTGGAGGGAGTGACCTCAGACTCCATAATGATGCAATTCAGGAAGAAGGTTTTGGTGGTTGACATTGTCAAAAGCCTTACGTAGGTCAACAAATTACCCAACAGGGAACTCATTTTTATCAAGAGCTGCATGTATCAAGTTAATCATACTAATAAGTGTATCGTTAGTGCTTTTTTTTGGGTCTGAAGCCATATTGGCAAGAGCTAAATATATTGTGTTTGGCTAGATAAGAGTAGAGCTGCTTGTAGATTAGTTTTTCAAATATTTTTGACAAGTTTGGCAGAACTGATATAGGTCTGAAGTTGTTGACATCAATGAGATCACCACATTTAAGACTGGGGTTACTCTCGCTCTTTTTTAGAATATCTGGAAAGGTTTGGAGTTCAAGTGACTTGTTGTAGAGCAATGCAATGGCAGGAGCTAAAAATCTGGAGGCTTTTTTGTAAATTAGAGTTGGTTTCTCCGCAAGAGCACTAGACTTAGTTTTAAGGGAAAGGATTATCTCATTAACATCAGTGGAATTAGCAGGTGTTAGGTACAGAGACTGTGGATACTTACCAGTAAGGTAGTCCTGAACATTAGTACGGGAGGATGGAATATCATTAGCAAGGGATGACCCAATAGATGAGAAGAACCTTTTTATACAGTCTGCGTGGTGTAGTGGTAAGACACTCGCCTGACGTTCTGCGAGCGCTTTGTCATGGGTTCGTATCCTGGCCGGGGAGGATTTACTGGGCGCAATTACTTAACTGTAGCCTCTGTTTAACGCAACAGTAAAATGTGTACTTGGATGAAAAAACGATTCTTCGCGGAAGGGGATCGTATTCCAGGGACCTGCCCGAAACGCTACGCGTACTAGTGGCTGTACAAGAATGTAACAACTCTTGTATATATCTCAAAAAAAACTATTGAATTCAATAGCAGTATTAGAGGCTGAAAGCAAACCATCATTATTGGACAGGAGTATTGTTTTTATTTAAACAATTTTTTGATCCCAATATTTATGAAATAGTGCTCCAAGTTTTCTTAATGTTGCCCTTTATTTCGGTAAATTTATTTTCGTAGTACTTAATTTTGGCTCTCCTAATTATTTTAGATAGCACTGATGAGTGATTCTTTGAAAATTCTTTGGAGACGATTCATAACCTATACTTCTTATCAAGGTCATATTTTTTATTAATAGATTCAAGTATCCCCTTTGTTAGCCATGGATTGCTTAGCCTTTTAGTTGTGACTTGTTTCGTTAGCATAAACAGTGGGAATTATAAAGGCTGAGAGTTTTTTGAAGAAATGATTGCACTGCTAGGTTGATGTCCCCTATGTTACCTAATTCGGACTCCCAGTTGATATTAGCAGCAGCAGCTATAAAAATTCCTATAGAAGTTTCATTGTGCAGCCTAAAGCTTATCTTCCTTGTATCTAGAGGTGGTTTCTTAATGTTGGTTAGGAGAAATGTGGGGTAATGGTCTGTGGTTCTATCAATGATTATCCCTGAAGTAACCGGAGAGGTTATGTTAGTCCAGATGTGGTCAAGAGCCGTGGCAGTACTATCAGTGATTCTAGTAGGTTTAGTGATTAAGGATATGAGGAAGCAGGAATTCACAAAGTTAAGGAAACTAGCAGCAGGAGGGTTATCAGGCTTGTAGAAGTCTATATTAAAGTTCCCAGAAATAATTAAGTGGTTTTTGTTCAGTCTGTTCTCAAGTATTAAATTTCTAAGGTTTGAGTTGAATTCAGTCATATCAGTGTTAGGAATTCTGTAGACTGCTCCCACAGTCAGGACAGCCTAACCACCCTTGACTCTGAAACAGGTAAAGATATACTCTCCACAGGGGTCTATAGTTGTAATTACTTTTAAGCAAGTCAGTTCTTGGTGGTAGTAAAGGATACAACACACTCAGTGCATTGACAACATTGCACACACATATTTTTACCACTTCGGACACCAGCTTTGGACGTTTCGCATATGTGTATGTGTTCAATATTAAAAACGACAATGTAATGCCATTAACAATTAAAATCTTCTACTTAACATGCATACAGTTATTAAAAGAAGTTTAGTGATTTGATGGACATAATCAAGGCTTGGTAAGAACGCCGCCCGCCAGCGTAAACACAACACACCCAAATGCCCACAAACGATACAACGCACAAAACACGACACGTTTGTCAGTTTTGGACAAACTCTTTTTACATTCATTACGTGATAGTTATACTTGTATATAATAAGTATTATAGGTAAGCGCCTAATAGCTACTATTAATGAATAAAAACGAATTCAGAAGCCACACACCTGTCTATACATGTCTTTTGTGTAAAAGTAATTTGGGCGCTCATGTACTTGTGCGCTAGCTGACGTTCTCACCTGTTCTCGCCTACAAGCATTAGAATTAATCAAACGAATTTATTTATTCATTTGTATATAAGAAGATACATTTTCTCGAGAGAGTACATAACATTGGTGTTCTTACATTCTCTTTAAGCCACTAACTCACAAAGGCTGTCGGGCATGTCTAGATCTGCCCAAAACCTGACCATTTATCTTCACCATTTACCAATGGTGAAGATAAATGAAGATTATTATTATTAAATAATAATAATAATAATAATAGTTATTTATTTACAAGATGGTACGATGGGTTTGTGAGATTACATAATATTGGTATTTGTACATTTTTGCTAAAGTCACTAACACACTTAGTGTTTCGGGTGAAGTTGCAAATCATAAATACAAAAATTATAAATACTCATAAATAAAAAGTAAAATTTTATTATAAATAAATACTACAAAAAAAAATATTTGTTTTATTAAAAATAAAAAATACGAATGTACACTATTTCACTCTGAGATATTTGCATATTACGAATTATAATCTGAAAATATATACTTATAACAATGTATAACCACGAAGGAAAATCAAACAGGAAATTACTTAAGCACTTTCGTAATGATCAACACGTCATAATATACTTTGGTTGATGTGTTGATTAGCATATCAGCCAAAGTATATTTGCTAAGCTTGCTTAGCAAACGGAACTTTATTAAATTTGGGTTCAATTTAACTACCGCTCAAAGGATGAGTATTTGGGGCATAATAAAGAAACTAAGCTGATAAAATGAAAGATGGGAAAAGAACATTAGAGAGATAAACTCGAGAGATGTTTTCATGTTAACCGGATAATTATTTGAGGAGCAAGACGGACTGCAGGTCAGGGCATTGGTCCCCATGCTATCGTCATGTGAGATCAGCCATTACACGTGTTAATGGCTCTTGTATAGTTGTGTAGTTAGGCACAAACCGGGTAAAGGCGTAATGGGCATGGTGGTTGATTGTTCTACCTGGGAATCTTCAACTGTTTTTGTATCTTATGTATGTATGTATGTATATACTTTTCTCTAAAAATCATTATCATTAACATATGTATGCATATGTTAATATGCAATATAGTGTGAAAAAAAACATTGCATAGTTAATTTTTCAACTTCTCTCGACAGTGAAGAAAAACATAAGAAATTTCAATTTCTTCAATTTCTTTCTTTATTATGCACCCCATACCCATCCCGTGGGCGGTGGTGTAAAGGGTTACAGAGGCACATAATCGGTTCAGGAACTGAACCCTCTAGTTCGTTTAGCTAAGCAAATAACAATCTTTTGATGCTATTTACAAAATTAATAATGTAATATATACATGCACACATATTCATACATACATGGACATATATATACGTATACATATATGCATACACATAGATATTTAATCACCCAAACAAATACACACATCAATAATCTTTTGTGTCACAAATAATTCAGCAAGAGGCTCACAACAGTCACTATACAAGGTACTTTACATTTATGATGAGTCACACAGTTACTAGTCTTGCTGCACACCCACCCAACTGGGCGGCAGCTTTACAGTCATGTGCATGCATTACCTATAGTAAGCAAATTTTGGATACTTCGCTAAGATTTCGGGCAGCACATCATTATGAATGAAGTACTTACGCATTTCTTGGACACTATTGATGGTGTTATCTCTAAATTCCGCGATTTTTTCACATTCCATTACATAATGACGCAAAGTATGCGAATAGTTCTGCTGACAGAGTTTACATTTAGTCAAATCTACATCAGCAGATGTTACAAATTCCCAGAGGTACTTGTAGCCGAGCCTAAGCCTAGCAGTGATAACATCTAGAAGTCTGCTAACCTTATTGGACGACCCATAGACGTGCGGTACTTCCTGCATAATAGAATGATGATAGAAGGAGCAACTGATGTGAATTTCACTTTACCTCAAATCTCCGAAATTTAGTTGATGTTCCCGGAATATTACTGCCTTCAGGCTGCTCAAAGGCAGTCCAAGCTGGTAATCAATTCCCTCTTTATGAGCAAAAGTCTTGGCCAACTCATCAGTTCTATCATGTATTCGGAGACCAATATGGGAAGGAATCCACAAGAGACAGACTCCGAGTCCATCATTGATTATTTCATTATAACTGTGTCTAGCTTCAGAGATAAGCACGTCACAGTTATGCCTTGGGGAGCTGAGGACAGTCAAGGATGACAAGGAGTCACTTACAATTAGCGTGTCAACTTTGGATTCATTTACGCGCTCGAGTGCAAGGATTATAGCAACCAATTCTGTTTGAAGAGTGGAGGCCCAGTTACTTATACGCGCTACACACTCATGGGAGAAGGAACCATCTCTCCCTGTCACAACAACTGCACTTCCAGCTGCACCATGGGACTGATGCAAGGATCCATCAGTGTAAATAATCTGGGAAAAGGAGCGCTCACTGACTAAAGCATCAATTTGGCTTAAGGCATTGTACTTTGCTTCTTGTCGAAGCAAGACTTGTTCTTTAATCAGCTACATGGGTGGAAAGGGGGAACAGTAATTTGGAAAGGAGTGATCTCCCATGGGGCAGGAAAGTGTCGTTGTTGTCTCTCTTGGTAGAGGTGATGAATATTATACATTCTGAGCACAGTGGTAGTTTCGGTAATCCATTTGGAGGGATGCTGACCTTCAAGGAAGAAGGCTTGGAGGGCTTCAGTGCAGGGGTTAGGGTGGGTTAGCCTAAGCATCTTGATACCAATTAAAGCATTAATTTCAGTGATACGATCACTTATACACATGAAATATTCAGTTCCTTCCTAATGTTTAGTAATTTAGTTGTACGGGGGCATACGAGGATAATCCTCATGGCTTCGTTTTGCATCTTTTCCAGCCCTCCAAGCATTCTCTCAGGCACTAGGGCAAGCATGGGTGCAGCATAATCAATCAGAGACCTAATATATGAGTGATACATCATTTTTACAATTCTCACATTTGCACCATAGCTTTGATGGTAGCCTGCCACAGCCTTGAGAGCACGGAGCCTCTCTCTACATTGGCGACCCAGTCTGGTTACAACATTACGGTACAGTGGAACCTCAAGATCAAGGTATTTGTATCTGGTTATATAGGCGAGCAAAGAGCCATCATGTAAATCCATTTTTGCAAACGGCCCCACCCCGTCTGGGTGGGCGTCGGTTCAGGATCTTTGTTTTTTCTACTGAGATGATTAAGCCTAGTTCCTGACATGTGTGCAATTCAGAGTTCAGAACGTTTTGGGCGTTGGTATACCCATTGGTGTGGATCAGTATATCATCCGCATAGCTAATAATGTGTTCGCTGGGCCGCCTAGTTACTAAGTTTAAAAGTGCATTGATTAACACATTGAACAGAGTAGGACTGAGGACACCTCCCTGTGGAGTGACAAGTTCAAAATCTCTCGTTACACTCCTATGCCCTTGGAACAGTACAGATGACTTCCTGTTGCCTCAAGTCTCTTATCCGCTGTAGAAGCCATCCTCCAACATTCATTTTAGCAAGTTCGCTCAGAATGAAATATTGAGAAGATTCGTGTTAGAATCATTAAGCTGATCCTTTCGGTCATATTCCACAACATACACACACACACACACACACACAC
>NC_091202.1:6390960-6423460 GCF_040958095.1 Procambarus clarkii | reverse complement strand
CTGCCCAGACATGACGCATAGTATAGGGGACAACCTCGTCCCCCCCAGCCAGGAGGGAGAGACAAATACTCCAGTGCAAGGTGACATTCACTTTACCTAAGGGGATGGCAGAAGAAGCCGCTACCAGCCAGCTCACCCCTCCCGAAGCCAATCAAAGGAGAGGCACATGCAGTGGTTGTGGGAACATCGTCAGCATCAACTCTGTCTCCAGAGTCATACGCCAGCATGGTGACTGTCCTGGGTCAGGGAGGCCTCCCGTGGGAGGAGGCAGCACTCAGGAGCCTGTTGCACCAGTACAAATCGCAACAGATTACATTGCAACAGACGACCTGCTAGAGGCAATTAAAGCAACGTCAACCAGGACACTCACCCACATCCCAAAGGCCTCTCGCCCTTTTGCTGCAGGGAAATACACGGACCTCATCGCAAAAGTCAACAGAGGGTCAAATAACTTTGTTGCACCTGATACCATCAAAGCCTGGCACAATCTGTTACTTTTTGGCAATGCATACTTAGGTGTACCAGACAGAGGAGGCAAGACACTGGCCTCATCCGTCAATAAAGCAATTAGGGATTTTCCGAGGGCTGACAACCTAGTCCGCCTCCCCAAACACACCAAACACCGCCGAGGCAGACCAAGTACGACAATCAGCGACAACAGAAAATTAGGTACCCAAGTCAGCAAGAAAATTGAAGAGGGCAATACAGTCGGGGCACTCAGGTTGATCACAAGTGAGGACAAAATTTTGCCCAGGGATGAAACCACAGCCCAAGCACTGAGAGAAAAACACCCCGTCAGGGCCGTAGGTGGACCTCCCCCACAAGTCAGGCTCGCCCCTAATCAGGAACCTCTCGTCCTCCGGGAGTCAGAGGTTTATAAAGCTATCGTTTCATTTCCCCCGGGCTCCTCAGGAGGCTACACAGGGGTAAGACCTCAACATGTGAAGGAAATGGTGAACCCTGTTCTTGGCCCAGCTGCAGAAGCGCTCCTGACAGAAATCACAACGTTTGTCAACAACTGCCTCGCCGGGTTAATCCCTGATGAAATCAAACCATTCTTCTTTGGTGCATCCCTATGTGCCCTCAAAAAGAAGGGGGGAGGAATCAGACCCATTGCCGTTGGTAATACCCTTCGCCGCCTAGTTGCAAGGGCTGCTGTCAGAAGTATCCGAACGGAAGCAGCCACCATGCTGCAACCCAACCAGCTGGGGTTTGGAGTCCCCCAAGGCTGTGAAGCAGCGGCTCATGCTGCACGAGCCTACATTAGCTCTCTTACTGAAGACCAGGCAGTAGTAAAATTAGATTTTAAAAACGCTTTCAACTCGGTCAAAAGGGAAGCAATCCTCACTGCAGTCCAGGAACATTGCCCAAGCATTCTCCCGTTTGTGTCAGCAGGCTACAGCAAAGACTCAACCCTCCTGTTTGGCAAACATGAAGTCACCTCAGCAGAGGGAATTCAACAGGGTGACCCACTTGCACCGTTCCTCTTTTGCATAGCGGTTCGAGAAATTACAACCAGACTGCCCAGCGAGCTCAACATCTGGTTCCTGGATGATGGCACTCTGGCAGGCACACAAGATTCCCTGCTAGAAGACTTACAGCTGGTGAAGACACGGGGGGAGTCCATGGGTCTCGTTCTTAGCCCCTCCAAGTGCGAAATTATTGCATCTAGTGAAGTAATTATTAGAGCAGTGAAATCAGTTCTACCAGAAGCCTCAGTCGTTAAACCTACCGACAGCACACTACTCGGAGCACCTCTGGGCCACAATGCCATTGCTGCAGTCCTTGACGAAAAGTTTAGAGACCTAAAGAGGATGGAAGAGAGAATTGGGGACTTGGACTCCCACGATGCCCTCTACCTTCTCACAAAGTGCCTTACCCTGCCCAGGCTAACATACTTCTTAAGGTGTGCACCAACTTTTGGCAACCCACTTCTAAATCAATATGATGAGCTCCTCAGGTCAATATTCAGGAAGGCGCTCAACCTAGATTTAGATGACAGTCAGTGGGACCAAGCAACACTACCAGTGAGATTTGGAGGGATAGGCATACGAAAGGCAACTGAGGTAGCACTTCCAGCATTCTTATCCTCATGTACAGCAGCCAACGAATTGGTAGGGCAGATCCTACCAGAGCGTATGAGAGAGACAGCGGGAACTCATGATCAAACGTTCATCGAAGCAGCCAGACAATGGGACACCATTGCACACCCTCAACCCCGACCACAAGTCCCAAAAGACCACAAGCAGGCCCACTGGGATAGCCCCATAATGGAAAAGACTGTCACAGCAATGATTGACAACGCTGATGCTGAAAACAAAGCCCGCCTCCTAGCGGTAACAGCACCCCACGCCGGGGATTTTTTATTTGCTGTGCCCAATGCAGCCCTGGGAACTCGCCTCAGTCATGACGCTCTCCGCATTGGAGTTGCCCTTCGCCTTGCCGCCCCCATCCTCACCGAACATAGGTGCATCTGCGGAACTGCGATGGCAGACCAATATGGTCGTCATGGTCTGGTATGTCGTAAATCACAGGGTAAAATTGCAAGACATGAAGAAGTCAACGACATCATCAAGAGGAGCCTCGCCACAGCCCGCTGCCCGGCACAAAGAGAACCACACTTATCCAGACCTAACGACCCTCAGAAGCGCCCTGATGGGGTCACCTTGCTACCTTGGAAGGATGGTAAGCAAGTGGTATGGGACTACACGTGCGCTGCCACACTGGCCAGTACCTACCTCCACTACAGCACACGTGAAAGCGGTGGTGCTGCTTCTTTCAGGGAATCGCAGAAAATTATTAAATACAGAGGTCTAGCACACTACTACAGCTTTGTTCCGATCGGCTCGGAGACCCTCGGTTCGTGGGGAAAATGTGCATTGAAGTTCCTGAAGGAATTGGGGGACAAATTGATCAGCGCTACAAAAGACCAGAGAGCAAAAAGTTTCTTGTTCCAGCGCCTCAGTGTTGCGATTCAGAGGGGAAATGCCTGTTGCGTCTTGGGCACTAGTCCAACTTCAGAGGAATTCGAAGAAGTGTTTGACTTGCAACAATGATCGAACCCGTCTGTGACATTCATCAATGTTTCCCATTGTTGTGTTCTTCAAGAGATCCATAACCTTTAAGCACCTTTTTGCATTATTATTTTTGTATCAACCCATGTATATCTTGTAACCATCAAATGCATAATAAAGCACAATATATATATATATATATATATATATATATATATCTAATTCCGTTAGGTTAGATATATATATATATATATATATATATATATATATATATATATATATATATATATATATATGCGAACAAGCCTGAATGGTCCCCAGGACTATATGCGACTGAAAACTCACACCCCAGAAGTGACTCGAACCCATACTCCCAGGAGCAACGCAACTGCTATCTACAGGACGCCTTAATCCGCTTGACCATCACGACCGGACATAAGGAAGTGATAGCCAAAGCTATTTGAACCACTTCCCCGCCGGCACTCGGATGGTAATCTTGGGCATAGCATTTTATCAAATCACCTCATTCTTTGTATTCTTATGTCCGGTCGTGATGGTCAAGCTGATTAAGGCGTCCTGTAGATATACCAGTTGCGTTGCTCCTGGGAGTATGGGTTGTTGTACCTAGTAGCCAGAACGTCGTACTTGCCATAGTATGCAAGGCCCGATTTGCCTAGTAAGCCAAGTTTTCCTGAATTTATATATTTTTTCAAAAATTTTCTTATGAAATGATAAATCTGTCCATTACATTATGCATAAGATAATTTGTTTAAATTTAAGTTAAAACTAACGTAGATATAAGACCGAACCTAACCAACCCTACCTAACCTAACCTAACCTATCTTAACCTAACCTAAACTAACACCACTAAGTCAATAAATTATGGTCTTAATATAAAATAATAATAATAATAGTTCAAATAAATTATTTGGAAAAAATTATTGAAAAAAAAGAAAATCACTCGGCCTATTAGGCAAATCGGGCCTTGCTTAGTAGGCCGAGAAGTGCGTTCTGGCTACTAGATACGACATATATATATATATATATATATATATATATATATATATATATATATATATATATATATATATATATATATATATATATATATATATATAGTCGTACCTAGTAGCCAGAACGCACTTCTCAGCCTACTATTCAAGGCCCGATTTGCCTAATAAGCCAAGTTTTCATGAATTAATATATTTTCTCTATTTTTTATCTTATGAAATGATAAAGCTACCCATTTCATTAAGTATGAGGTCAATTTGTTTTTATTGGAGTTAAAATTAACGTAGATATATGACCGAACCTAACCAACCTTACCTAACCTAACCTATCTTTATAGGTTAGGTTAGGTTAGATAGCCGAAAACGTTAGGTTAGGTTAGGTAGTCGAAAAGCAATTAATTCATGAAAACTTGGCTTATTAGGCAAATCGGGCCTTGCATAGTAGGTTGAGAAGTGCGTTCTGGCTACTAGGTACGACATATATATAATATATATATATATATATATATATATATATATATATATATATATATATATATATATATATATATATATATATATATATATATTATATATATGTCGTACCTAGTAGCCAGAACGCACTTCTCAACCTACTATGCAAGGCCCGATTTGCCTAATAAGCCAAGTTTTCATGAATTAATTGCTTTTCGACTACCTAACCTAACCTAACCTTTTCGGCTACCTAACCTAACCTAACCTATAAAAATAGGTTAGGTTAGGTAGGGTTGGTTAGGTTCGGTCATATATCTACGTTAATTTTAACTCCAATAATTTTTTTTTTACCTCATACACAATGAAATGGGTAGCTTTATCATTTCATAAGAAACAAAATTGAGAAAATAAATTAATTCAGGAAAACTTGGCTTATTAGGCAAATCGGGCCTTGCATAGTAGCCCGAGAAGTGCATTCTGGCTGCTAGGTACGACATATATATATATATATATATATATATATATATATATATATATATATATATATGTATATATATATAGATATATATAATTGTATATTGAGATATTTGTAAAGAGAAAATGAAGAGAAAGGGGAGAAGAAGAAAATTAGAATACAGTAACTTAAAACCACTTAACAAGCCGGAGAGCGGATCATGTCATTCAAGATTAAGATACGCACAAACCTCTATACCAAACACATGGGTGCTAATTGTCTAGTTGTTGTAGTTTAGGGAAACACCTGAGGGAGTGGGAGGGAGGGTGGAAAAGTAGAGTGGCTAGTGTGAGGGAGGAGAGAGAGTGGAACAAATGAGAAGAATGGGGTGCATAATAAATGAACTAAACTAACCTACTATAATACAGATATTTGAATAGGTGAAGGGAAAGGAGAAGAGAAGTTTTCAGGAAAATAAGAAGAATTTATAATTTACGTCATCTATTATATACTCCCATACTCATCCTGTGAGGGGTAGTGGACCCCACGCCCATTTTATGAGCGGTAGTGGACCCCATTCCCATCCTGCGGGCGGTAGTGGACCCCATACCCATCCTGTGGGCGGTAGTGGACCCCATACCCAACCTGTGGGTGGTAGTGGACCCCATACCCATTCTATGAGTGGTAGTGGACCCCATACCCATCCTGTGGGCGGTAGTGGACCCCATACCCATCCTGTGAGCGGTGGTGGACCCCAATGGATGTTTTGCAAGTAGCTTTATTCACCAGTTTCAGTACATCGTTATTAATTTTCAGAGAGAAAGCGAGAGGTTTGGAGAGGAAAGGTGAAAAGAGATGTATGAAGGGAGGGAGGAGACAGGGAAAGAAGAGGGAGAAAGGTGGTGAGGAGGAGAAAGGTGGAAAGGGGGGGGGGATATATGAGGGGAAATGTTGGCGGAAGATGGAGAAGGGGTATTTAGGAGGGTAAGTTTGAGAGGGGGCAACTAAGGCACGTCATAGAAAAGCAAATGAGCAACATTGCAGCAGCAGGAGCCACCCACATATTCAGCCTGCGTTGGAGAGACATTGTCAGTTAAACGGTGTTCAATAACAGTATCTGCGGTATCTAATCGATATACTGGAAATATTTAAAGATATTAACTCGGATATTAATCCCCTTGTGAAACGCACACAAGGCAACCGCTTCAACCTCAACAAGCGGCAATATAAAATAGAGAACAGGAGATTCCTTTTCACTCATAGTGAAATAAAACCATAGTATCACCCACCCGCTGAAGCCGTAAATGCCAAGACATTAATTCCATTTAGAATTAGGCCGGAAAAATCCCCAGGTATATTGGGGATGGGGGGAGGCCTTTGAACAACCGCCGACTTCCTGCCCCATCGAGATCATTAGAGATGGTCCCCTTCAGGCAAATTCATGTAAAATATGTACAGTATGTGTGTGCATTAAATATCTGAATTTAGTATTTGGACCTTCATGATTTAGCTGTTAGCTCTTGGACCCTGCCTTTCTAAGCGTCGGTTGTCAAATGTACCGACTCCCGACCTCTTTTCCTCCATCTTATGTAAACAACATATAGTTTTATCTAACACACACATCCCCAGGATGCAGCAGCTTTCTACCTTCCAGTTTCCTGTTTACTGCTAGGTGAATAGGAGCATTAGTGTGTGTATGTTTGTGTGTATTCACCTAGTTGTGCTTGCAGGGTTTGAGCTCTGCTCTTTCGGCCCGCTTCTTAACTGTCAATCAACTGTTACTAACTACTATTTTTTTCTATCTTCTTTTCCCACACCACACACACAGACACACCAGGAAGCCGCCTGTGACAGCTGACTAACTCCGAGGTACCTATTTACTGCTAGGTAACAGGTGCATTAGGGTGAAAGAAACTCTGCCCATTGTTTCTTGCCGGCACCTGGAATCGAACCCGGGACCACAGGATCATGCGTCCAGCGTGCTGTCCGCTCAGCCACCGGCCCCTTGGATGTGTGTGTACGTATACTCACCTATTTGTACTCACCTATTTGTGTCTGCAGGATCGAGCATTGACTCTTAGAGCCTGCCTTTTGGGATCACACACAGAGTGTGTGTGTGTGTGTGTGTGTACGTGCGCGTATGTGTGTGTACTCACCTATTTGTGTTTGCGGGGGTTGAGCTTTGGCTCTTTGGTCCCGCCTCTCAACCGTCAATCAACTGATGTACAGATTACAGAGCCTACTGGGCTCTATCGCATCTACATATAAAAATAAGACCTTCTCGTTTACTATCTAGCTCCTCCTTTGACCATGTGCTGCTTGGCGGTGGACTATATGCATTTATGATCATTAGTTTATCATCCTCATGGCAGAGCTCTAGTGCTATTATGTCAACTTCTTGTGGAATGGCAGTCATTATTTCGTTCACCTTTAGGTGTTCTTTCACCAGCACAGCAACGCCACCGCCTTTCCTAATTTTTCTGTCCCGTCTCCAATTTGAGTAGCCCCTTGGGAATATGACCTCATTTAAAATAACATCTTCAAGTTTTGTCTCCTTGAGTGCAACAATGTCTGGTGTCTGCAGCTGTATTACATCACTTAACTCCAGTATCTTCGCTCTTACTCCATCTATGTTGGTGTATGCAATCTTCAGGAACTTGTTCCCCACCTTCTTATTTTTCACTCCCCCTCTCTCTAATGATTTTGTTGGTTTGCTTTTATGTACCACTTTACTGGTCTGCCTACCCCTATCACTTTGTAGAAAAAAAGAATTGATTTCTTCTTCATTCCTGCTCTCATTTAAACGTTTTGCATTGGCGAGGTTCAGTTTCAACTTCTCTCTATCTTCTTTTGAAAGATCTCGTCTTAACGACCACACTTTCCCATCCTCATCACTTTGTAATTTTTTAGCATTCCTTAGTACTTTTTCCATCTGTTTTGCACCATTTAGGGTGATCTTCAAAGGTCGATCTTTCCCTTTTACATATCTGCCTATTCTCCTGTAGTCGCACATATTCTCTATGGTTGTAAGACCTTCCACGAGGCCAACAACTTTATCTGCTACTTTTGCTTCTTCTACAGCTCTTTCTGATCTAGATGTTATCTCCTTTTCTTTGCAGCCAAAAATTATCAGGGACTTACTCCGATCAACTGTGTTTTGCACCAACTTCGGGTTAGATGCCAATTCCTTTCTCACTTCCAGCCTAATGTTTGTTTTATCTTGGTTGCTGCAGTGTTTGACTTCCTTTACTGCTTCCTCAATTTTTTCCTTCTCCTTGGCCACTTGTGCATAGGTGAGTTGCATATCTTTCTTGCACTGTTCTATTCCCTGAATAATTTCCTCCATCTGTGCTGACAAAAGCTGTTTCTCCTGTTGAATTTCCTTACCTAACCTATTGTAGTCATTTATGCTTAAATTTACTTTAACTTCTTCCAAAGCTATTTTTAAAAGTTTATTTTCTTCTTCCATGGCTTTGCAATTTGTTTCCAATTGATTCTTATCCTTGCACAAGTCTTTCACTAAACTCTCAAGACATACAACTTTGCTATTTAAACGGTCATTACTTTCTTTCAATTTACTAATTATTTCTACATGAGATGTCACTATAGCATCTAATATTACAAACTTGTTGTATAGACTTGTTATATCAATGCTTTCTTCATTGAATCCAGCAAAATCAAGCTCTGTTTTGTATTTCCTCTTGCCGGCGGCCATCTTGAATGTTCTTCTCTGCACTGGAAACACTAGGGCAACTTTCTCATCCAATTTTTCACTTCCCTTGGCACATTGCTGTTATCTCGCCTATTTATTAAAAGCACTATACCTTTATGTTCTCTGGGACACCACTCACTATCATCATCCTGTACTACAATACTTAGGATTGTTGAAATATGCTGGAGCTCCTCTTGTCTGTCTCTTGGAAAAGAACTTGGGATAAGGTGTGTGTGAGTGTGTATTTACTATTTGTATCTGCGGAATGGAGCTATTAGCTCTTGGACCCCGCCTTTTTAACCAATTTAATTTTCCTCTATTATCTACTACATACATATTTCTCTTACACACGCACACATCCCCAGGAAGCAGCCCGTAGCAGTTGTCTAACTCCCAGGAACCTACTTACTGCTAGGTGAACAGGGCCCCACAAGGGTGATAGAAACTCTGTCCACTTGTTTCTGCCTCTACCGGGGACCGAACCCAGGCCCCCAGGACTGCGACCCCAGAGCGCTGTCCACTCAGCCGCAAGGCCTTTTTAGCTTGTGTGTGTGTGTGTGTGTGTGTGTGTGTTTGTTACGGCCCTACTGGGTCGCAACCGGGTTCTTCTCTGATGTTATTAGAGTTTGGGTATTCGGCCCCAAGTTAGTAGTGGCTTTCAAGGGGTGTGTTCCATAATGCAAGTTAAATTAAAGGGAAAGGGATACTAATGCACTGCTTTATATATACATTTCTACCACCACCATAAATAAATATCTCACAGTCACATGGGGTTGTTATAACTACACTTATGTACAATAACTTGTCTCCCTCTGAAGACACGGGATGTTCCACGGTGCTCACGATGAGTAGCCCTGGTTCTCTTCTTTGTGGCCCACGATGAATCCTCTGATTCTCTCGGCGAATCTACCCTGGCCACAGGCCAGCCAAATCACAGTCCCACTGGGTGCACCATCGTGGAGGCCTTCAACCACAAATCCAGCCTGTAGCTGGCAGGTTCCAATCAGCTCCGCTGTGTAGGCCACTCCACGACCGATACTAGGGTTGCGAGCCCTAGGCAGGAGCCTCGTGCGATTCCGCAGATCACTCTCCTCTCTCCGCACCACAGTGGCTAGTCTCTTCCACCAACCAGCCCCCAGATAAGACGATTCCTGGTACTGCCACGTCACAGGCAGGCTAACACACTCAATAGTGTTCGTCCGGGGGTGACTCACAGCTTCTGCAGCAAACACGTGGAGAGACTTTGGCTGCCTTGGGTAGACTGCCCCATCGTCCAATACAGCAATCCCAGGTCGACTCTGTAATCAGACACGTCATTAGTACTGGGGCTAGGGAACCTCACTTACCGGCTTAGACACAAACGTCCACCTATCCACTCCGTAGATGGCGTTGCTGTCTAAGCGCCACCTCACCAGAGGTCAGCAGCAGCTATGTTATGAGCTGATCAAGATGGGAATCCAGCGCCTGTGGCCGGTATATCCCGTCCTCACTAGATGGCGCTGTCCATTTGGAGGGGGTTTCGGGAGCAGACTCACAGATGGCGTTGTCGTCACTGCTCCGTGCTTGGACGCTGGACTCGGGTCCGTAACAGTGTACTCACCTAATTGTACTCACCTAATTGTACTCACCTAATTGTGCTTGCGTGGGTTGAGCTCTGGCTCTTTGGTCCCGCCTCTCAACCGTCAATCAACTGGTGTACATATTCCTGAGCCTATTGGGCTCTATCATACCTACATTTGAAACTGTGTATGGAGTCAGCCTCCACCACATCACTTCCTAATGCATTCCATTTACTAACTACTCTGACACTGAAAAAGTTCTTTCTAACGTCTCTGTGGCTCATTTGGGTACTCAGCTTCCACGTGTGTCCCCTTGTTCGCATCCCACCAGTGTTGAATAGTTCATCCTTGTTTACCCGGTCGATTCCCCTGAGGATTTTGTAGGTTGTGATCATGTCCCCCCTTACTCTTCTGTCTTCCAGTGTCGTAAGGTGCATTTCCCGCAGCCTTTCCTCATAACTCATGCCTCTAGTGTGTGTGTGTGTGTGTGTGTGTGTGTGTGTGTGTGTGTGTGTGTGTGTGTGTGTGTGTGTACTCACCTAATTGTGCTTGTGGGGGTTGAGCTCTGGCTCTTTGGTCCCGCCTCTCAACTGTCAATCAACAGGTGTACAGGTTCCTGAGCCTATTGGGCTCTATCATATCTACACTTGAAACTGTGTATGGAGTCAGCCTCCACCACATCACTTCCTAATGCATTCCATTTGTCAACCACTATGACACTAAAAAAGTTCTTTCCAATATCTCTGTGACTCATTTGGGCACTCAGTTTCCACCTGTGTCCCCTATTGCGTGTGCCCCGTGTGTTAAATAGACTGTCTTTATCTACCCTATCAATTCCCTTGAGAATCTTGAATGTGGTGATCATGTCCCCCACTAACTCTTCTGTCTTCCAGCGAAGTGAGGATTAATTCCCGTAGTCTCTCTCATACCTCATACCTCTCAGCTCGGGTACTAGTCTGGTGGCAAACCTTTGAACCTTTTCCAGTTTGGTCTTATCCTTGACTAGATATGGACTCCATGCTGGGGCTGCATACTCCAGGATTGGTCTGATACATGTGGTATACAAAGTTCTGAATGATTCCTTACACAAGTTTCTGAATGCCGTTTGTATGTTGGCCAGCCTGGCATATGCCGCTGATGATATCCTCTTGATATGGGCTGCAGGAGACAGGTTTGGCGTGATATCAACCCCCAAGTCTTTTTCTTTCTCTGACTCTTGAACACCACGGGTGCAGCTGGAAGTGCAGTTGTTCTGACAATGGGCGATGACTTGTACTTTGAGTGGGGAGTCCGTATAAACAACTGGGCCTCTACCCTTCAGACTGAACTATTTGCCTTGATCCTTGCACTGAAATGTGTACAAGTCTCCAAACTTGATACATTAATTGTAAGTGACTCCTTATCATCCTTAAATGCTCTCAACTCTTTAAGACATATCTGTAACATGCTCGTGTCCGAAGCTAGACACAAATACAACAAAATTATTAAGGATGGTAACAGAGTCCATTTCATGTGGTCTCCATCTCATGTTGGCCTCCGAATGCATGATAGAGCTGATAAGTTTGCCAAAGAATCTGCCTTTAAAGGAGCCGTTGAGTGTAACCTTGGATTGTCAATGAGCAATCTGAGAACAGCAGTACACCGAGAACTTCAACAAGATCTTGTAGATCTGAGGCAAAGTGAAATTGACACCAGTAATTCCATCTATCATCATACTATCATGCAAGAGGAGCCACACATCTATAGATCATCCAATAAAATCAGCAGACTTCTAGATGTTACTACTGCTCGGCTTAGACTCGGTTACAAGTATCTCTGGGATTTCTCATTATCTGCTGATGTAGACCTGACCAAATGTAAACTGTGTCAACAAAATTACTCGCACACCCTCCGTCACTATGTGATGGAGTGCGAAAAAATACGTGAATTTAGAGACAATTCTATAACCAATGTTCCAGCGATGTGTAAATATTTCATTCAAAATGATCTGCTACCAGAAATTTTAGCCAAATATCCCCAGTTTGCTAACTGTAGGTAGTAACTGAGTGATTGTAACCTATCCACCGCTGCCCACTGGATGGGGGGCGGTGTGCAGGACAAACATATAAATTTTGACACTAGCTCTCCACATATGTCAGTTGCTTAATTTAGAATCTGTACTTGAGGTCGATCTCGAACCCATTGTTGATGTGACGACTTATATTGAATTTTGTAACTAGCTCATCAAGATTGTAACTTGCTTAGTTAAATGAATTGTGGGGTTCAGTCCCTGAGCCCATTATGTGCCTCTGTAACCCTTTCCACTACCGCCCACAAGATGGGTATGGGGTGCATAATAAATGAATTAAACTAACTGACTCTTGAAGAATTTCATCTCCCAGATGGTACCTTGTATCTGGCCTTCTGCTCCCTACACCTATCTTCATTACATTACATTTGCTTTGGTTAAACTCTAACAACCATTTGTTTGACCATTCCTTCAGCTTGTCTAGGTCTTCTTGAAGCCTCAAGCAGTCCTCCTCTGTCTTAATCCTTCTCATAATTTTGGCATCGTCTGCAAACATTGAGAGAAATGAATCTATACCCTCCGGGAGATCATTTACATATATCAGAATCAAGATAGGGCCGAGTACAGAGCCCTGTGGGACTCCACTGGTGACTTCACGCCAATCTGAGGTCTCACCCCTCACCGTAACTCTCTGCTTCCTATTGCTCAGGTACTGCCTTATCCACTGGAGCACCTTACCATCTACACCTGCCTGTCTCTCCAGCTTATGTACCAGCCTCTTATGCGGTACTGTGTCAAAGGCTTTCCGACAATCCAAGAAAATGCAGTCCGCCCAGCCTTTTCTTTCTTGCTTAATCTTTGTCACCTTGTCGTAGAATTCTATTAAGCCAATCAGGCAAGATTTACCTTCCCTGAACCAATGTTGGCGATTTGTCACGAAGTCCCTTCTCTCCAGATGTGTTACCAGTTTTTTTCTCACGATCTTCTCCATCACCTTGCATGGTATACAAGTCAAGAACACAAGCCTGTAGCTCAGTACCTCTTGCCTGTCGCCCTTTTTGTATATTTTGTATACTGGGACCACATTCGCCATCTTCCATATTTCTGGTAGGTCTCCCGTCTCCAGTGACCTACTATACACAATGGAGAGTGGCAAGCAAAGTGCCTCTGCACACTTTTTCAGTACCCATGGTGAGATCCCATCTGGACCAACAGCCTTTCTAACATCCAGATCCAGCAGGTGTCTCTTGACCTCCTCTCTCGTAATTTCGAACCCTTCCAAGGCCGCCTGGTTTACCTCCCTTTCTCCTAGCACAGTTACCTCACCTTGTTCTTTTGTGAAGACCTCCTGGAACCTCTTGTTGAGTTCTTCACACACCTCTTTGTCATTCTCTGTATACCTGTCCAACCCCATTCTATGTTTCAATACCTGTTCTTTCACTGTTGTTTTCCTCTGATGTGACTGTGGAGTAGCTTTGGTTCGGTCTTGGCTTTGTTTGCTATATCATTTTCATTACTTTTTTCTCCTTCTCTTCTTACCCCTGACATACTCATTCCTGGCTCTCTGGTATCTCTCTCTGCTTTCTGGTGTTCTGTTATTTCGGAAGTTCCTCCACGCCCTTTTGTTCAGTTTCTTTGCTTCCATACATGTCCTATTTGTCAGAAAACCCGACACCATTTAATAATATTACATGCAATTGCAGATAATATTGCTGCTGCGTTGTATACGCAAGTTAACCCTTTGAAAATGTAGCTTGTAGTGGAGTTTTTTGTCAATAGAAAATGGGATATCATTGCCATGTAGTACTATAAATTCACCACCTATTCTGTTGGGAATTATTCTTAGATACATTAGTCTTTGGACTTTTACATCATAAAAACATCTCATTTGAATTAACTTAATTATCAGTATCAAAATAGAGTAAATGTGACCCTTCTATCACTTATTGACATTGGACAAGGATTGCCAGTAGCGTCAGTGAGAAGGGAGTGGTCAGCCATTATTGTTAGACCAAAGTCGTGGAGCAAATTCAGCTCCTATAATTTCTCTTGGACGAAGTGTTATGGAGATCAGAGTAATGTTCTGCCATAGGGAGCCGGTCGGCCGAGCGGACAGCGCGCTGGACTTGTGATCCTGTGGTCCTGGGTTCGATCCCAGGCGCCGGCGAGAAACGGGGGGGGGGGCAGAGTTTCTTTCACCCTATGCCCCTGTTACCTAGCAGTAAAATAGGTACCTGGATGTTAGTCAGTTGTCACTGGCTGCTTCCTGGGGGTGGAGGCCTGGTCGAGGACCGGGCCACGGGAACTAAAAAGCCCCGAAATCATCTCAAGATAACCTCAAGAAGATCATCAACATGCTGTCAACAACCACAAGGGAAGTGTCTTTCCGAAACCCGTTTATCTGATCATTTTTGGCCATTAATGTTAGGTAGATATTGGGCGAACCGGTGAGAACACAAATAATCGACTCAATAAAGGTAATTAAGCCTTGGTCCTTATCTCATCTATTATAGCGCCCTTTGACAGGAACAAGAAGAGGAAGCAAGACTTGATACATCAGTTACAGGGTGATGGAAGCTAGCCTCAATCGAGGATAATTTGGTGTCTACATCCTAGTTATATCTGGTGGACAAAGCCTGCTGTACAATAAGATAAGGAACCTCCTCAATTTTAATTTACTAATATATGTAGATAATACTGTAGTTTGATTAGCTGCATATATTTAAATTTAATATAAACACCCCTAATGTGTAAGGATCGATTTGTGAGACTATTGCAGAAATACAGTCCACTTAACATCATACCAATTGCTATCGAAATATATAAATTAACGTAAATAAAAATTCTATATAAATTCATATAAATTAAATAAATATAAATCTCACAGGTCGTGTCGGAAAATCCGACACCATTTAATAATCATACAGATAATAGCTGTATTGTATAAACAAGTAACCCATAGAAAACGTAACTTGTAGTGGAATTACCGTCTATAGAAAACGGGATATCATCACCACATACTATTATATTCTCCACCTATTATGGTGGGAATTATTCTTAAATACATTAGTCTTTGGACTTTACCATCATAAAAACGTCTTATATAAATTAACTTAACACTTTCGCGCTATCTGGACGCGCCGGCGCGTTCGGTTTCGTCTAACGTAAACGCATAGTGGACATAAAGTTATGTCAACTTTTAAAATATTTGTATAAAATTCAATTTTTATCCGATTTACTTTGGGTTTGTTTCAAACTGCGCGCTATGAGGCTCTCTTTCTCACCACTAGGCTGCATGGTACAATAAGTTCATGAAAGGTGTGGATAACTTCGATCAAATGGTATTTTGTCCCAAACGGGTTGCAGGTGGGTGACTTTAGCCGTTTATACTGGTAATTCTTCCCCCATATCATGTATTATATGCATATGTCTGTTTAGGGAATTTTATTCCGATCAATATACAACCAAAAATAACTGTGTGCAACAAGTATAATCTTGACAAACATAACAAAAGTAAAAATATTTCGTGTGTGTTTGACGCTCACTGATATGTTCCAGCGTTGTTTTATATTTGTCGCTATTCTAACTTACGCTTTGTTGATATTTTTTACCTATGGGCACATAGAACATTCTATTGCAAACACATTGACATAAAAATGAATGACGTACATAGAAAATTAATGTCATGAGAGTGAAATAAGTATAAACTTTCAAAGCGCCGTGCGTCGTCCCGTCACCGATACCGGGTAACAATTTCACCACTTCCCACACTCTTGCGGGCGGGCTGCATCATTATTCTACGCTTATATTCATATCACCGTGTTGGGACTTTCATTGCGAGTCCATTGATACCAAAATTAACGCTGTAGAACAAGTGTGGAGGTGATTACAATCCCAAGAGTAAAAACATTTTGTTGCTGATGGGCGCTCACGGCGAGTCATCTACGTAGTTATTTATTTGGTGCTGGTATCCCTATATGTTTCGTGACTTATTTTACTAATGTTCTTCTAGAGAATTTTATTGCGAACACGTTGGTACCAAAATGAAATACGTAGCATGAGAACTAAGGTCAGAAGAGTAAAAAGAGTATACACATTTTTGTTTTTACGCTTAAGCGATAAAAACGCAGCGCGCACATTCGGTTGGCTGAGTGACCTTTGCGGAGAGCGCGAAAGTGTTAATTATCAATATTAAAGTAGAGTAAATGTGACCCTTCTATCACTTTCTGAAATCTGGACAAAGTAAGCCAGACGTGAGAGGGAGGAGGAGGGCAGCCATTGTTGTGTCACCTCCGAGACGTGTGGAGCAAATTCGGCTCCTATCATTCTGGACAATGTCGGCCAGTAACGTCAATAGTATGGAGTGTTAAACAACCATTGTTTATATTGAGACCAGAGGCTCACACGGGAGCAAATGCGGCTCCTGTTAAATTTACTTGGACGTAGTGTTATGGAAACCAAAGGTGTACCATTTTTCAACACGCTGTCTACATTCAAGTTAAGTGTCTATCCGAAACCCGTTTATCATTCATTTATGGCCATTAATGTCAGGATATAGGGTGACCCGGTTAGATCGCGAAATCGCCTCAAACTAAAGGTAATTAAGCCAGGTCTTATGTTCCATGTACAGTTTCTCTGAAATACTTGTCATATATAGGATTCTGGCTTCACAGCTAGCGCACTTTTGACAGGTCAAGACGAGGATGGAAGACTTTGTGCACCAGTTACTGGGTGAGGAAACTACCTCAAAGAGGATAATTTGGTGTCTACACCCTAGTTATACCTGGTGGACTAACCTGCTGTACTATAAGATAAGGAACCTTTTCAATGTATGTAGATACTGTAGTTTGATTGGCTGCATATATATATATATATAAACTAATAAACCCCCCTAATGTGTAGAGGATCGATTTGTGAGATTAAGAGATTATTGCAGAAATACAGTCCACTTAACATTATACAAATTGCTATCGAAGTATATAAATTAACGTAAATATAAATTCATATAAATTAAATAAATATAAATCTCACAGGTCGGTTCCCACATTATTTGGTCCTTCGAACCGGATTATTCGGTCCTTTGAACCCACATTTGGTCATCTTAGTACCGGATGAACCAGTTAACCAGTGGATTCATTAAATATACTAGTGCAGTGTTATTTAAACAAAGCCAGCCAGTCATAGACAGCGGCGTTGCCTCGTGGGAGCTCAGGAGCCTCCCTCAGCCCAGTTCAGCTTCATCAGCGGTTTCATGCACACCCACAGAT
Source organism: Procambarus clarkii (assembly GCF_040958095.1). NCBI lineage: Eukaryota > Metazoa > Arthropoda > Malacostraca > Decapoda > Cambaridae > Procambarus > Procambarus clarkii. The sequence continues at coordinate 6,405,983 of NC_091202.1, read as the reverse complement.
ATTTGGTGGCGTGTTATTTCGTGAAATGACAGCGCTAATATTGAAGCCAGCCTAATTAGTGACTGTGTCTTCGCGATATTGTTCACGGATTTCGTGGTGTTACATTTCGCGAGAGATTATCCACGAATTTTGTGGACTTTATTTCGCGAGGTCACTAATAACATTTAATACTTCTAGATAATATTAGAAGTTTCATAGAGGCAATTAAGAGGCTATTATCAATAATTGTGTATATTATTTCTCCAAAATAGAGAATCATTTAATATATATTGCACTAGTGATCACAGTATAATATTTACTAATTGCCAACCCACAACAGGGTAGGATATTAAAATTGACTAGTTGAACTATTATTGTTCATCCTAGTCCCATTATTACCATAGTCAGTTGTACTATATTCAACAACTTAACACCATTAATGAATGGTCCAGACCCTATTTTGGGTGTAATTTTTATCAACTCGAGTTGAGTTGTGTATATATAATAATTTACTTATGATCATTACACCTTTGAGTGATTAATTAGTGTCTCTACCATCCTAGGGTGATATAGAAGAGCTAACCTAAAGGTACTTCCATGACACTGGTTTATCACTCAAATCATTAGTGTGTATGATTGTATATATATAATGTGTATTAATTTTAAGTGCTAACCTCTAGTAGAGGTAGGATTATTGCCTAGTGAGTTCAGAATTTAACCCTAGGCTACCATTAGTACTTGCTCACAATTTATGAGCCAGTGGTGCCCAATTAACAAGTCACCATGACTAATCCACAGAAAGCAAAGCGTGCTTTAATATCAAGCAAACGCCAACTAACAAGAGATCTCAACCAATATGAACAGTTGTTATATGAGCCTGTAATTAATTATCGTCGGTTGAAAATACCACTGTTACAGATTCAAACCCAATTGCATATATTGAAAGCAAATAGGAAATCTTACCAAAATCAAGTCCACGACGACGTAGTAGTTGAAGATGTGGAACCATTCCTGTCTGACCTAGCACAATATGAAGAAGAAACTCAAGCCAGGTTGGAACATTTACACAGGATAATTGAATCAGAACAAATAGCAAGTACACCAAATAAAGTAGATAATGTTATGGATGATCTGGATCTTTTTGAGAATAAATGTAAAGCCAGATTAGATCCTTTAATCAACAAGGATAAAGCTTCACCCAGTAAAGCTTCACCCACTACAGCTTCACCCAATATTATACCACCAGAAATTAAGCAGTTTTCAGACAATTTATCCACAGTCTCTGTGGTTTCTGAAAACCCAATACCTGACACACCAAACTAGCAGCACACAGCTCTAAGTACAGAACAGACATCAACGAACTCTGAATCCACTGTCAGGTGCCTGAAACAATCGAACACTATCTCCTTCACTGCTTCCGACATTATAGTGCCAGAGTAAATTTCAAACAAGTACTTATCTCACTTAAAATACCCTTTACCATCGAGCATATATTAGGAGGCGGTGACCACTCGTTACAAGAAAAATACCAAATAGTCAAAGCACTGACTAAATATCTACAGTCGACCAACAAACTGGGTCACATCTGACCTGCGCCACATTTATACCTGGCGCCACCAACAGCTAAACACAGAAAACAACTGCCTCGTCGCAACACCAAGGATCAGCTGACGCCATAAACACAACACACCGTCCTACAGTGCGGCAAGTCTCCCTCTAACACACACCTCTGTTTTAGTCGCCGCTCCTCTGTCTACAGCACAACGCAACAAGCACTTTTGAAACTCTTATCATCCTCAACATAAACGCCTCTACCAACATCTGTACTGGTGCAGTCATCGGGAGGACAAACCTTTCATGCAAACTGCACCTACTATCAAGAAAAATGAGTCCACTACCACCCGTAGGATGGGTATCGGGTCCACTACCACCTGTTGGATGAGTCCACTACTGCACACAGGGTGCGTATGGGGTCCACTACTGCACACAGGATGAGTATGGGGTCCACTACTGCACACAGGATGAGTATGGGGTCCACTACTGCACACAGGATGAGTATAGGGTCCACTACTGCACACAGGATGGGTAGGGGGTCCACAATTCCACACAGGATGGGTATGGGTCCACAACTCCACACAGGATGGGTATGGGGTTCACTACTACCCACAGGGTGGGTTATGGGGTTCCCTACCACCCACAGGATGGGCATGGGGCTACACAAAGATACTTAACATGAGAAAGGAACTTAAATTAATATCCCGAGCGTCGTTATTCGTGTTACTGAAATTAACTGTCAAATTGATATAAAAATGTTTAGGCTAGCTCATACCTTGCTCAGAAGCCTTCCAAAATTTCTCTATTGAAGGTCAGCATTGTTTCAAATGGAAAACTAAAACTGGAACCGAACTCAGAATGTATCAGATTTATAATTTGTTCCAGGAGAGACAACAACGGCACATTCCTGCACCGTGGGAGATTACACCTTTTTTCAATTTTAATCCCTCAATTTCCTCCCAAGAAGTAAATTAGAGATCAGCCCAAGCTTCGTCTTAAGGCAAAGCTCAACGCCTTAAGCCATATTATTGCTCTGTTCATAGAGCATTCTCTCTCTCTCTCAAATCATTTACACTGATGGTTCCTTACACCGCACCACGGGTGCAGCTTGAAGTGCAGTTGTTCTGACATTGGGCGATGGCTTATATTTTGAGTTGGGAGTCCATATAAACATCTGGGCCTCTACCCTTCAGACGGAACTATTTGTCTTGCTTCTTGCCTGAAATGTGTACAAGTCTCCAAATTTGATACATTAATTGTAAATGCTCTTCATCATCCTTAATTGCTCTCAACTCTTTAGGACATAACTGTAACATGCTCGTGTCTAAAGCTAGACACAAATACATCAAAATTATTAATGATGGTAACAGAATTCATTTCATGTGGACTTCATCTCATGTTGGCCTCCGAATGCATGATAGAGCTGATGAGTTAGCCAATGAATTTGCCTTTAAAGGAGACGTTGAGTGTAACTGTGGATTGTCAATGAGCAATCTGAGAGCAATAGTACACTAAGAACTACAACAAAATCTTGTAGATCTGAGGCAAAGTGAAACCGACACCAGTAATTTCATCTATCATCATACCATCATGCAAGAGGAGCCACACATCTATAGTTCATCCAGTAAAATCAGCAGACTTCTAGATGTTACTACTGCTTGGCTTAGACTCGGTTACAAGTATCTCTGTGAATTCTCATTGTCTGATGATGTAGACCTGACCAAATGTAAACTGTGTCAACAAAATTATTCGCACATGTACCCTTCGTCACTATGTGATGGAGTGCGAAAAGATACGCGAATTCAGAGACAACTCTATAACAAATATTCAAGAGATGTGTAAATATTTCATTCAAAATGATCTGTTATCAGATGTCTTGGTCAAGTATCTCCAGTTTGCTAGCTTTTGGTAATACTTAAGTGATTATAACCTATCCACCACTACCTACTGTATGGGGGGGGGGGCCCGAAGTGTAGGATAAACATATCAGTTGTGACACTAGCTCTCCACATATGTCAGTTGTCTAAACTAGAAACTGTACTTGTGGTCGATTTCGAGCTCATTGTTGATGTGACGATGTGCATTGAATTTTGTAACTAACTCATCAAGATTGTAACTTGCTTAGCTATATGAATTGTGGGGCTCAGTCTCTGAGCCCATTACGTGCCTCTGTAACCCTTTCCACTACCGCCCACAAGATGGGTATGGGGTGCATAATAAATTAACTAAACTAAAAAGTGCTCCCCACCACCCACTGGATTGGTATGGGGTCCACTTCCACCCTACAGGATGGGTATGGGGTCCACTAATGTCCATAGAATAGGTATGGGGTTCACTACCACCCACAGGATGGGTATAGGGGTCCATTCCCAGCAAACACAAATCATCTACACAACGTTCGCCTATCTCTTGCCATAGGTGTGGGAATGATTTGCATTGAGAATGGTGCAGGAGAGCCTTTGAGAAACTTTTACTCAAAAAATCCAAACACAAAGGTTTAATTATAAATTGTTTTTCTACAATTATTTTCTTCCAAATGTAAAACAAATAGTTTTTACATGTTTAAATATAAAATTTATGGTGTTTTTTTGTAAAATTCATTAATAAATTGTGAATGATATATATTGGCTGAGTGAAACCTTTATAATCCATTTAGTTATAATTTGAACAGAAAAAAGTATTTTTCCAAATTTTCTAAAAATTGCTCTTTTTAACACAATTTGACTCCTTATACATTCCACTAAACACTATATCATGTTTAAATATATAATTTATGTATTATTCTCTAAAATAATTTATATAAATTATATAAGTTGCTGGAAAGTGGTGTTAAGGATTTTGAAAACATTTTGTTGTGTTAATATGTTCTTATTAACTATGTCTCAAGTTCACAGTTTATCAAACAAGAATATTAACATTCGTCAACTCTTAAAATCTTATATGTTATCTTGCTGGTGCAAAAAAGGGTGAATCTTTAGGAACAGCTATAGTATCTATATATATCACAAATGGTGTTTTCCCTAACTCAAACAATGTAGGGTTTATTATTCTACACATATTTCTAATGACTCTTAGATGTTTACATTCTCTGAAGTATAATTGTGAAGGCTGTGTCCATCACTCTCAACACAGATTCTTAAACTCGTCTCTGCAGGTTCAACTATATAATTAGTTTCCATTTTGAATTTCCATGGACATTTGTATCCAAAATGAAACCAATGTGGTTTCCTTCAGCGCCTTCAGCCAGCACATTTGCTCATTCATTTCCACAGATTCCAACAAGGTAGGGGATTTACAGAAATTTGTATATTCATATTGTTATATATTAAAAATATGAATGCAGTTCAATATGATAAGACAAATACATGAGTTTATGATAAATTCGTTTTCTGTGATATACCATTGATATGCTCTTTTTTTCTTTAAACGGCAGACTAAACTAAAGTGCTCACATCAACAGATTTGATGTATAAATGGTCAACGCTCAACAGAGTTAGTATAAATGTATTAGTATAAATCTTACTTGTCTCATTGTTAATTCACATTCAATGTCAACTTGTGGTTTTGATGTGGCACGTTTGGCCAAGACACCCCACCCCATTATGCACCCCATACCCATCTTGTGGGCGGTTGTGGAAAGGGTTACAGAGGCACATAATGGGCTCAGGGACTGAACCCCACAATTCATTTAGCTAAGCAAGTTACAATCTTGATGAGCTAGTTACAAAATTCAATATAAGTCATCACATCAACAATGGGTTCGAGATCGACCTCAAGTACAGGTTCTAAATTAAGCAACTGACATATGTGGAGAGCTAGTATCAAAATTTATATGTTTGTCCTGCACACCGTCCCCCATCCAGTGGGCAGCGGTGGATAGGTTACAATCACTTAGTTGTTATCTACAGTTAGCAAACTGGGGATATTTGGCTAAAATTTCTGGTAGCAGATCATTTTGAATGAAATATTGACACATCGCTGGAACATTGGTTATAGAATTGTCTCTAAATTCATGTATCTTTTCGCACTCCATCACATAGTGACGGAGGGTGTGCGAATAATTTTGTTGACACAGTTTACATTTGGTCAGGTCTACATCAGCAGATAATGAGAATTCCCAGAGATACTTGTAACCGAGTCTAAGCCGAGCAGTAGTAACATCTAGAAGTCTGCTGATTTTATTGGATGATCCATAGATGTGTGGCTCCTCTTGTATGATATGTATGATAGATGGAATTACTAGTTCCAGTTTCTAGGCAGGCGATGAGTACTCACAATAACCTTAATTAAGCGTCAAAACAAAAATGTGTATACTCTTTTTACTCTCCTGACCTTAGTTCTCGAGCTATGTATTTCATTTTGGTACCAACGTGTTCGCAATAACATTCTCTAGAAGAAAATCAGCAAAAACGGTCACCAAAAGTTATATGAATACCAGCACCCAATAAATACCTACGTAGATGACTCGCCGTGAGTGCCCAAGAGCAACAAAATGTTTTTACTCTTGGGATTGTTATCACTTCCACACTTGTCCTACAGCGTTAATTTTGGTATCAATGTACTCGCAATGAAATTCCCAACACGGTGATATGAATATAAACGTAGAATAATGGTCGCTGCCCACCCGCAAGAGTGTGGGAAGTGGCGGAACTGTTACCCAGTATTGGTGACAAGACGACACATGGGCGATACAGTGCTTTGAAAGTTTATAATTATATCACTGTCCTGACATTATTATTGTATGTACGTCATTCATTTTTGTGCCAATGTTTTCGCAATAGAATGTTCTATGAGCCCGTAGGTAAAAAAGAGCAACAAAGCGTAAGATAGAATAGCACCATATATAAAACAACGCTGGTACATATCAGTGAGCGTCAAACACACACGAAATGTGTGTGTTTGATGGTGGTCAAACGATGTTTGATGTGTTTGATCAGGTGATGTCCTGATCCGCATAATTAAAGTATGAATTATGTTGAGAAAAAATAAGAAAAAAGGGAAAAAACAGGGGTGGGAGAAACATGACAGAAAAAGAGTAAAAATACAATTTGGTCAACAAAACAGCATTGTTTAAAATAAAAGATATGGATTGACATTTTGGGGGTTAGGTTGGTAGGTTACATTGAGTTAATTAGGTAGTACTTAGTGTTTATCTGTTATAGATAGGAGCTGCCTGGTATGGGCCAATAGGCCTTCTGCAGTTACCTTTGTTTTTATGTTTTTGCCCTGTAACCTAAATGGTTAGAGAGGCACATATATGGGCTTAGGGACTGAACCCCACAATTCATTTAGCTAAGCAAGTTACAATCTTGATGAGCTAGTTACAAAATTCAATATAAGTCATCACATCAACAATGGGTTCGAGATCGACCTCAAGTACAGGTTCTAAATTAAGCAACTGACATATGTGGAGAGCTAGTATCAAAATTTATATGTTTGTCCTGCACACCGTCCCCCATCCAGTGGGCAGCGGTGGATAGGTTACAATCACTTAGTTGTTATCTACAGTTAGCAAACTGGGGATATTTGGCTAAAATTTCTGGTAGCAGATCATTTTGAATGAAATATTGACACATCGCTGGAACATTGGTTATAGAATTGTCTCTAAATTCATGTATCTTTTCGCACTCCATCACATAGTGACGGAGGGTGTGCGAATAATTTTGTTGACACAGTTTACATTTGGTCAGGTCTACATCAGCAGATAATGAGAATTCCCAGAGATACTTGTAACCGAGTCTAAGCCGAGCAGTAGTAACATCTAGAAGTCTGCTGATTTTATTGGATGATCCATAGATGTGTGGCTCCTCTTGTATGATATGTATGATAGATGGAATTACTAGTTCCAGTTTCTAGGCAGGCGATGAGTACTCACAATAACCTTAATTAAGCGTCAAAACAAAAATGTGTATACTCTTTTTACTCTCCTGACCTTAGTTCTCGAGCTATGTATTTCATTTTGGTACCAACGTGTTCGCAATAACATTCTCTAGAAGAAAATCAGCAAAAACGGTCACCAAAAGTTATATGAATACCAGCACCCAATAAATACCTACGTAGATGACTCGCCGTGAGTGCCCAAGAGCAACAAAATGTTTTTACTCTTGGGATTGTTATCACTTCCACACTTGTCCTACAGCGTTAATTTTGGTATCAATGTACTCGCAATGAAATTCCCAACACGGTGATATGAATATAAACGTAGAATAATGGTCGCTGCCCACCCGCAAGAGTGTGGGAAGTGGCGGAACTGTTACCCAGTATTGGTGACAAGACGACACATAGGCGATACAGTGCTTTGAAAGTTTATAATTATATCACTGTCCTGACATTATTATTGTATGTACGTCATTCATTTTTGTGCCAATGTTTTCGCAATAGAATGTTCTATGAGCCCGTAGGTAAAAAAGAGCAACAAAGCGTAAGATAGAATAGCACCATATATAAAACAACGCTGGTACATATCAGTGAGCGTCAAACACACACGAAATGTGTGTGTTTGATGGTGGTCAAACGATGTTTGATGTGTTTGATCAGGTGATGTCCTGATCCGCATAATTAAAGTATGAATTATGTTGAGAAAAAATAAGAAAAAAGGGAAAAAACAGGGGTGGGAGAAACATGACAGAAAAAGAGTAAAAATACAATTTGGTCAACAAAACAGCATTGTTTAAAATAAAAGATATGGATTGACATTTTGGGGGTTAGGTTGGTAGGTTACATTGAGTTAATTAGGTAGTACTTAGTGTTTATCTGTTATAGATAGGAGCTGCCTGGTATGGGCCAATAGGCCTTCTGCAGTTACCTTTGTTTTTATGTTTTTGCCCTGTAACCTAAATGGTTAGAGAGGCACATATATGGGCTTAGGGACTGAACCCCACACTACATTTAGCTAAGCTGGTTACAATCTTGATGATATAGTTACAAAATTCTGTATAAGTCGTCACATTATCAATGGGTTCGAGATCAACCACAATTTCCTGAATAGATATAACAAAGGGGATATTAATAGGGTATTAAAATTGTCAACACAAGATAGAACACGAAACAATGGGTATAAATTGGATAAGTTTAGATTTAGGAAAGACTTGGGTAAATACAGGTAAATAAATACAAATTTATAAATAAATCTATAAATCCAACATTATGTTTGTAAATCAACTATGTATGTATGAAAAAAAATGACTAATACGTTCGGCGAATGACTTTGACTTCAACTTCACTTTGACTTCGTTCATGTCATCGTATTTTCCGTAATATATAAAGGTTATGACAATGCAATTATATTATTGTGTGCAAATAAGTTTGAAATTTCATGTACCCTAAAAATATTAAAATAAAGAATAAGAATAATTAAATAATTGTTGTAGTAAATTGTCACACGTTCATCATACGCAAACGAACACACAGTTTGGAGCGTCAGTACAAGACCGCCGCCATTTTAAAACACGGCTTCGAATGTAAGTAATGTTTTTCTCGTACTAACACTGTGTTATACAATAGATTTGGTCTTGAATTCACAAATTTAGTTGTTACATCTGACAGAGTATGTTAGACGGTGTAATGCTGGTCCATGTTAACGTATTTGTGGGCTTGGTTGGTTTAAATGTGGAGGCGAGGCCTGGCAGTGCTGGTGTATGTGGAGGCGAGGCGAGGCCTGGCAGTGCTGGTGTATGTGGAGGCGAGGCCTGGCTGTGCTAGTGTGTATGTGGAGGCGAGGCCTGGCTGTGCTAGTGTGTATGTGGAGGCGAGGCATGTACAACACTCCCCAATAGGAAGAAAACCCACTGGGTTCTAGGCTAGGTTAGGCTTATCTGTAATAATTGAATTAAGCCTAGCAAAGCCTAGAACCTAGTTCAGTAATTTAAAAAATGTTGTAACTTGAAAAATGCCATTCAATACATTACACAATTTAAATATTTTCAGGCAATCAACACAACCCTCATGTTGGCTAACCCTCTCTCATGTTGGTCAATAATTTAATTATTTTTTTATGGAGTAATTTTTGCTGTTGAAATGTAGTCTTTTTGAGACTACATTTCAAATGTAGTGTGTGTGGAGGCGTGTATGTTAGGTATTACCTAATATACACGGTGTAATATATCTATCTGTGTGAAATAGATTAAATCCATTTATTTGATATTCAGCTAATAGTTCTGTATTTTCTACATTCATCCATGTTTTGGTAAGTGCAATAATATGTATTGTTTCATTGCAGATTAGAGATTCAAGATAGTTCTAGATTTCCGAAGTACTGAAACGCGCGCCATACAGGCTTGGTGGATCTAGGTGCAAGGTAAAATTATTTACATTTACTTTTGTATTTATGTTTTGTATTTATATGCATATATGCATTTATATGCATTATTCTATAGAATAATAGATCTCGTAATAATTTTGCAAAAATAGTGGCATTTACTATTTTTAAAAGATTATTAAAAAATTTACTGATATGGTGCATTCGGAAGGGCGAAGAGGGAGAACGGCCTGTTGACATAGCTCGGGTGCAGGGGGGGGGGGTTGTGTAAAAGCCTGGTTTGTGCCTCGGAGAGGCTATGGGATCCAGTAAGTTCAGTAGAACTTCGGTTTCAACCCTTTTACCCTGTTGTAGCTCAGTCGATTAAGGCAGTGTCTGGGATGCTCCCGGACGCAGGTTCGAATCCTCGTCACGGCCCTTGTGGATTTGTTCATTTGATGCATCACGTTATTGTGATCTGTGTGTGTAATTCTTCACTTGCTACAGCAACAGGAATGTGTGTGTATGTATTTGTGTTGTTGAATATGACCGAAAGTGTAAGATTAATGATTCTAACACAAATCGTCTGAATATTTGTTTTTCTTCACTGTCGAGAGTAGTTAAAAAAATTTACTCGAGTTTATTTTCACACTTTATTTATGGTCCTTAAGTCCCTCTCCTTAATGCTGCTGCTGTTTCTCGCATCTTTGCATCGCTTGTATGTTTGGGGGTTTGGCCTCTTGCTATATATTGATTCCATTTGTGTGTGTTTGGGTCTCAGGCCCTCTCGCAATTTCTGTTGAACAAACCCCTTTTCCTAGTTCTGCATCTCTCCTTTGGTACAAATTTTGTTGTGCTTTTATCATATATTTCACAAAACTTGACATACATTTCATTTACTTCATGTCCTATCAGCAAGTGTTTGTCAAATTCTTTAAGGAAAGTTTATCATCCTGATTGCAGATCTCTAGCGATATTATGTCAACTTCTTGTGGATTCGCAATCATTATTTAATTTACCTTTAGGTGTTCTTTCACCAGCACAGCAACACTGTACCTCTCCCAACCAGTTTAAGATAAAAACTAAGTACTAACTAATTAACTCAATGTAACCTACCTTACCCCCAAAATGACAACCCATGTCTTCTATTTTAAACAATGCTGTTTTGTTGACCAAATTGTATTTTTGTTTTTTTCTGCAATGTTTCCCCCCCCCCCCCCCACCACTCTACCACCACATTGAGTTTAGTAGCTCTGTGCACGTCAGGTGCTGTTTAATATACAGACCTACTCCTCCATTTGACCTAGTTTCTCTATCACATCTATATCACTTTGTGCTTTAGCCCTGGTGGAGCTTGGTCCACCAGGCTGTTGTTTGGAGTGGCCCGCAGATCCACATACAGTCTGCATATGATATACAGTCTGTTGATCAATTAAACTACAGTAGTTAGTTTTTATCATCCGAATGCACCAATATGTGTTCATTCTTCCCAGATGAAGGAACTAGGTAATATTCATCATCTGAATGCACCATCTGATGCTTTAACACTCATGATACACGAGAGGTTTAAAAAACTTTTAAAACTTTTAAAACTTTTTGACCTATGTATTTAAAAGCAATTCTAAAGTTAAAAAGTGTAGCATAGGCCCCTCGCAGAATGTTCTTAATATGATCCTCAGGTTATAGTTTTCTATCTAAAACCACCCCTAGATCTCTTTCTTGATCAGAATTCTTTATAGATCTCAGTGGCTCGATCATAGAAACTGCTCTAAATCCTTGTTGGCCTGGATTGTGGAGGTCATTGGTCTCTATAAAACTAGTAATCTGACTCCTGATCACTCTCAAATAATTTTATTATGTGGGATGTTAGTGCAACTGGTCTATAATTCTTTGCCAATGCTTGTGTTGTGTTGTGTTGTTTTGGTAGTGATGTGCAATGTGTTGTTTTGGTAGTGATTCGTCCAGTTCTGGTAGTAGTGCGGTTGTTGTGTAGTGTAGTACTTGTGTGCTTGTTAATGACTTGTATTCCAGTCTTGTGGGTATCTCCTTTCCCCTACGGGCCAACTGCTTTGTTCTTACCTAGCATTTTGCTTTGTTTGGGTATGAATGTTTGTGTGCCGTATATTTTGCAAAATTTGCCATATATCTCATTATTTACTCCTCTGCCTAGCAACAAGTCTGTCTAATTATACTCATTAACTGTTTTTCAAAGTTCCCCATAGTGTCCTTTATTGAAATCGAGTTCATGAACCGTTTCAATGTTCTTATTTTCTTCTAGATTATATCTTAAAGTATATTTAAATGTTATTGTTATTATTGTTATTAAATGTTATTGTGACATTGCATTGCAATTGAGCTATGTTGTTTACCATACCGTTCATTTCGTGAGTATAAGTATAGATGCCACACTTGTGACAGGTAAAACCATGCCTTTTTTGAAAAACAGCACCGTCTGTTGCACGTAAGAGCAACCCACACTATATTATGTTGCGATATTATTTCAATATTTCCGATTGTATTGATAATTTGAATTTTCATAGATTTCAATTTATTTTCATTTCGATTTAATAATTTTGTGTGACATTGCATTGAAATTGAGCTGTGTTGTTTACCATACTGTTCATTTCATGAGTATAGTTTATTTTTTTATTTTTTTCATTTCATTTTTTTAGCTGTTCTTATTTTTCAGTGATGGGAATATCAGATCATTTGATGTTCCCAATTTTCTGATGGAAGCATCAGACCATTATAGAATGCATCGGATGAGGTAGTTTGGAATGGTGGGGAGGACGAGAGGGGGGTATGGTGGGGAAGACGAGGGGACAGAGGAGAGGGTAATGGTGGGGAGGACGAGGGGACTGGGGAGTTGGGGATGGTGGGGACAGGGGAATGCTGGGGAGGACAAAGGGACAGGTGAATGGGAGATGGTGGGGGAGGAAGAAGGACAGGGGAGGGGAAAATGGTAAGGAGGACGATGGGACAGGGAAGTGGGAATAGTGGGGATGATGTGGGGACAGGGAAGTGGGAAGGACGAGAGGACTGTGGAATGGGGAATAGCAAAGTGAATTATAATTATATATATTAATTAATTCTTATAAATTTCCAGAAGCCTGTATCAACACCCACACTAATGCAACTGAAAGAGATGTTGAGACAAGTATTGCTGATATGTTGAAGAACGCCCCAAACAAACTCGGTGGAAACAGATACAAGGTAAAGTTTGCCAATTTGCTGTAGTCTAATTCAATTTCTTTTTAGTAATCTTCGAGAACATTTATGCTATGAATAAGATAAAATAATGTAACTGATTTTGATTTATTTACTATTTATTATTTATTTACCGTTATTAGTATAATAGATCTCGTAATAATTTTGCAAAAATAATGGCATTTACTATTTTAAAAAGCTCGGGTGCAGGGGGGGGGGTTTGTGTAAAAGCCTGGTTTGTGCCTCGGAGAGGCTATGGGATCCAGTAAGATCGTCCTTCCTTTCCTCCCTAGAATCTGGATGTAGCAGGTGCTCAATTGTCAAAAGTGAAAAATTGGTTTTGTCTTCCGAATGCACCATTTGTGTAAATTTGCTAATAATCTTTTAAAAATAGTAAATGCCATTATTTTTGCAAAATTATTACGAGATCTATTATACTAATAACGGTTTGATAAAATACAGTAGACTGCCTACTGGATAATAGTTCCAGTCCACCTGTAGACAGGGATCTCACATCAGCTTGTATATTATACAAGGATAAGATTTGATTTACTTTTGTATTTATATGCATATATGCATTTATATGCATTATTCTCTAGAATAATAGATCTCGTAATAATTTTGCAAAAATAGTGGCATTTACTATTTTAAAAAGCTCGGGTGCAGGGGGGGGGGGGGTTTGTGTAAAAGCCTGGTTTGTGCCTCGGAGAGGCTATGGGATCCAGTAAGATCGTCCTTCCTTTCCTCCCTAGAATCTGGATGTAGCAGGTGCTCAATTGTCAAAAGTGAAAAATTGGTTTTGTCTTCCGAATGCACCATTTGTGTAAATTTGCTAATAATCTTTTAAAAATAGTAAATGCCATTATTTTTGCAAAATTATTACGAGATCTATTATACTAATAACGGTTTGATAAAATACAGTAGACTGCCTACTGGATAATAGTTCCAGTCCACCTGTAGACAGGGATCTCACATCAGCTTGTATATTATACAAGGATAAGATTTGATTTACTTTTGTATTTATATGCATATATGCATTTATATGCATTATTCTCTAGAATAATAGATCTCGTAATAATTTTGCAAAAATAGTGGCATTTACTATTTTAAAAAGCTCGGGTGCAGGGGGGGGGGGTTTGTGTAAAAGCCTGGTTTGTGCCTCGGAGAGGCTATGGGATCCAGTAAGATCGTCCTTCCTTTCCTCCCTAGAATCTGGATGTAGCAGGTGCTCAATTGTCAAAAGTGAAAAATTGGTTTTGTCTTCCGAATGCACCATTTGTGTAAATTTGCTAATAATCTTTTAAAAATAGTAAATGCCATTATTTTTGCAAAATTATTACGAGATCTATTATACTAATAACGGTTTGATAAAATACAGTAGACTGCCTACTGGATAATAGTTCCAGTCCACCTGTAGACAGGGATCTCACATCAGCTTGTATATTATACAAGGATAAGATTTGATTTACTTTTGTATTTATATGCATATATGCATTTATATGCATTATTCTCTAGAATAATAGATCTCGTAATAATTTTGCAAAAATAGTGGCATTTACTATTTTAAAAAGCTCGGGTGCAGGGGGGGGGGGGGGTTTGTGTAAAAGCCTGGTTTGTGCCTCGGAGAGGCTATGGGATCCAGTAAGATCGTCCTTCCTTTCCTCCCTAGAATCTGGATGTAGCAGGTGCTCAATTGTCAAAAGTGAAAAATTGGTTTTGTCTTCCGAATGCACCATTTGTGTAAATTTGCTAATAATCTTTTAAAAATAGTAAATGCCATTATTTTTGCAAAATTATTACGAGATCTATTATACTAATAACGGTTTGATAAAATACAGTAGACTGCCTACTGGTTTTACCTGTAATAAGGTTTGATACAGATGATTATGATTATGGTTTTGGCATAATGGAATACATGATGAAGGAATTATCAAAATTGACATTTTTATCAGGGGATATCCTGAATATTGTCAAAATGACGGAAACCCATATGTCAAAAACACATGGAGATATACCAATCCTGGAAGACATTCTTCCATCCCCACTT
>NC_091202.1:6288460-6385960 GCF_040958095.1 Procambarus clarkii | reverse complement strand
ATGGGGTCCACTTCCGCCCATAGGGAGGGTAAGGGGTCCACTACCACCTGTAGATGAGTATGGGGCCCACAACTGCCCATATGATGGGTATGGGGTCCACTACCGCCCGTAAGATGGGTATGGGATCCACTACTATCTGTAGGACGGGAATGGCCGGGGTCCACTACCAACTGAAGGATGGGTATGAGGTCAACAAGTATGGACTGGAGACACAGGTGTACTTAAAGCTTATAAGTCCATTAACAATGCTGGAAGATTATAACAAAAAAAAGACTATAGTAACTAATATTAATGTGCAAATATTTAAGTGATTAAATTAATGATTAATTAATAATTAACAAAGTTATCAATTTATGAAACAAATTGACAAATTTTAAGTGCTAGGTTTATAAAAAAATGAAATTGAGAGTCTAGATAGTAATACAAATTGGTAAATCGTAAACATTTTGAGTTATGAATCTGATTTACGTGTGTGTGTGAGAGTTTGGGATACCTCTGTTAAGGGAGAGTGGTAGGTAAAATTAGACGTTATATGGTCGGTGTGTGGGGGGGGGGGGGGGGGGGAGGTCAACCATCCCTCCAACATCCGGGAATAATACCAGCAGACTCCACAACACTCCACCAGCCTTCAGCTGGTGCTTGTAGATGCCCCACTAACCTCACTTATGTCACGCATTAACCAATAGTTCCTGTGATATTTATACACCTCATCTTAGTGGCGGCACAACAACATGAACTGTATTGGATTTTATCATAAAATGTATGTATGTATGTATGTACTCACCTAGTTGTGCTTGCGGGGGCAAATACAGCATTTACACCTCAAATAGGTCATTTATACACATAATATAAATTTACATAAAATATTTCATTTACAGGTATAATATAACATTTACACACACACTAAATAAGACACACAAAATATACCATCTACACTCAAATATAATATGTGCACAAAGTGTAGTATTTGCCCAAATATTAGAAATTGCCTATACGCTTGCACGAATCAAAATGCACATTAACGAAAATTACACAACTTACACAATTAATACACATCTTGCATAATTATTATACAGCATGCACATACTCGAACTATAAATAACTAGCACAAATACATAATTCGCAAAAAATTCAATTACAAAACATGCATAATTAATACACAACTTGCATTATTAATACACATTTTGCACAATTAATACGCAACTTGCTACATAATTTCACAACTTACACAATGCCAACCAATTCATAACAGGCACGAATACACAATTCGACTCGTATATAATTTATTTATTTATTTATATGCAAGAAGGTACATTGGGTTTATGAGAGTATATGGCATTGATGTTTAACTTTCTTGTAAGCCTCTAGCACGCATAGCATTTTGAACAGAAATTACACAACATGCGCAATTAATACACAACTTGCACAATTAATACACAACTTGCACAATTAATACACATGTTTCCTAATCGATACACAACTTGCATAAATACAATCAAATACATGCAATACATATTTAGCACAAATACGTGAAATACACCATTTGCACAGTTAATATGCATCTGTCATAATTATTACTCAACTTGCAGATATACAATCAAATATATATCCAACACAAATACATTAAATACAAAACTAGCGTAAATACGCAAAATACACAACTACCACAAATTCACAATTCACACAAATACAAATCCAGCATATACACAATACACAACTTGCCCAAATTTAATTAATACACAACTAGCACAAATACGAACAAATACACATCTAGCACATATACATTAATACACAATTATACAATTCCCACAAATACACTTACAAAACATATACAATTAATATGCAACTTGCACAATGGATACACAACTTGCCCAGACAATACACAATTTGCAGGAGTGTGATCAATACACAAATACAATCATCACAAAATTTTTGAAAAATACTATCAATATGTAACCTGCTCATATATACCACCTGTATAATTAATTCAAAGTTTACACAATTATAATCAATGTGTAATTTGTATAAAAACGATCACGCGCATCTTGGTCAATCAATACACAATTTGCACAATATTTTCCTAAACATGTTTGAACATCATATATAGTATGCTAAATTTAATCAATCTTGCTCCCCCCAAAAGTCGTAATTTCACATAAAGGAATCGTACATCAGGCATCCTAAGAGCTCAATCCTCATACATGCACATATACTTCAATGCATATTTTTGCAACATAATTTATGCTCAACTGTTCGGTCACCAGCATTTCCGAATTTATATCCATAGTTTGAATATATTATATATATACCACCTTGTCACATCCTTTCCTACATGTTACCCATATTTATTTAGGCAAACCATCCAACAGGATTATTGAATATAACCTTAATTATGATAGGTTAGGACGGGTTGGATTAGGATAGGTTAGGACAGGTTGGGGTTAGGTAAAGTCAGTAATTCTATGATATTGTAAGCAAATTTACTATATTGTCCAAAAATTCATCCTAGTAGAACCCAAATTTAACTAAATCTAGGAAAATTCAACTTGATCTGCCAAATTATGTACCAAATTCAGCCTAACAATAGCTAAACTAACTAAATATAAACACCCATATTCTCACATACAAGCTTATGTAACCTCTGTCCATCTATTGCAGAGCTAGCGTTAACTCAAACCCAGATAGGCTAATTTACACTATTTCCTGAATAAGCTAGTTCTTTACACCTAAGATATTATATACCTTACCCTACACAACCTTACCTAACACAACAAGAGCTAGATTTTATTAAATAAAGTTGACAAATATAAGCTGTTTCACATATATTTTACATAATTTAAGACAATTTCCAAAAAATTTACCCAAATTTACCTAAATTTAGCTAATTTAATATAATGTCCAGCAAAATTACAAAATTCTCCATCTCATAGCACAGTCAAAACCTAATTTACCCAAGGTTTACCTATTCCATATAAATTTAATGTGTATTTTCAACATCCCATGTTCAGTAACCACATATCATACCTCATTCCCAAGACCATTTCTTAGTGTTAGTGGTGTGTCCATCTAGCTATGTTCAATATTCAGATGTGTTTTTCTATCATTAATTCTACCAAACCAGACCTAACCTAACATAACAATAGCTAAATTCAACCAAAATTGTCACACCTTAAATAAATTCCACTAAATTTTCCCTAATTATATCAAAACCAGACCCAAATTCTACTAAATGTACATATGCACACACCCAGAGCAGAAGTTAACTGTTAGAGCTGTTAATGTGTTGTAATCCACAAGTTAGTAGGAATTATTAGCTAGAGGATCATTACTACAACACTTAACGAATGATGATTGGAAGTACATGTTAAGTAGACAGACTATGGATCACATATCTAAGAAAGGTCAATGGATTAAGACCAAAGCTGTTTAGCCAAATTAATAATTACTGGAAAGAGGAATTATTCTTCGTCAGGCTTCTAGGTTACCGCTCTAGGGATAAGGTTAATCGGATTATACCTTCCTTGAGAGGCGGGGTGAAATGTTTGAGGCCATGGTTGGCTAAAGTCAGTCTGATTGTGGGAGTTGAACTGGCAAGTCCTCTGGATCCCCATTTGCGGCAGCAGCGAAGTGTTGCAGACAGCTATGCGAGAACCTGATGTGATCTTAGTGACGAAGTTAAGTCTGCAGTATGTGAGTATTGAATGAAAGACTAACCGGGTGTGGAGCGTTGTAGTAATCATTCCGTATTAGGGACTTAGGCGGAAGTTACGAGTGTGGGTGGTGATCGCGGAGATCAAGTGGTCTATGGGTATTGGAAGTGTATTGACCTAATAGAGTATGTTAATATGTATTTATTTGTCAGAGTCTATTCTTTGTAATTAAATGACAAAACCCGACGGCCTTTAAAGACCTTACATCTGTCCCCTCATAGTGTTCCTGGTTTGGTTGGTGAGGGAATGTTAGGGAATTGGTAGACGACATATTTGGTGGCAGCGCAAACAGGTTTTGGAACATTGTGCGAGATGAAGGAAGTGTGGTTCTGGTTTAGTTGGTGAGGGAATGTTCGAGAAATGGTAGACGTCGGGTTGTGGTGAGAATGGTGGTTACTAGACGGAGGAAAGAAGGGTCAGGTGAGACCAGGTCAGAGGAGTTAGTTAATTAAAGGGACTAGGCCATTGTGGGGCACATGTGGGGTTTATTTCTTTCTTTCCAGATTCCCGCAACGAGAGACGGCTAAGATGCAAGTCTGGACCACTGAAGCATCGGGATCCAAAACAAGTGCAGTATTCGTAATGCGGATTATACAGTGTTCGTAGTGCGGATTATACAGCGTGGCGAGGTAGACTAGCGCGGGTGAATGTGGGCCAGCGTGGGCCATGTGCGGCCATGTGTGGGCCAAGCGATGGGTGGGCCAAGCGAGCCGCACCTTGGAGCTTGTTTTATATCGTTGGTAAGGCGGTAATAGTGAGAAAACGTTGCTAAGTGACAAATCAAGTGTGAAAACTACGTAATATGACGTAAATTAAATTTCACGTAAAGTGTAAACCTAATATTTTAAAGATAATTAAATATTACGTAAAGATTCGAGCGATTTCAGGCGTTACATCGATACAGAAAATAGGCGAAGTGAATTGTGAACTACGCATAGCGAGCGACGCGTAATTTGACGTCTGGGGTTCGCCGTCTAGTGTACCCTGGAGAGGGCCATGGAGATTTTATGTGGGTGCAGGTAGCATTATGGAGAGTGTTACCGTGGGACACGGGGAGCGTATCCCGTTGGTGGGGGTGTGTGGCGCCGGGAGTAGTGCATGGTTGTGTATTGGTGTTTGGACGCCAAGTGTAGTGCAGGGTTGTGTATTGGCGTTAGTACGCCGGGTTTTGTAGTGTAATGCATGTGTAGTGGCTTATTAAACGCCAGCGTAATGAATAGTATTTACTGTAGTGAAATGTGCATGTTTTAACTGTGGATATTATGGATGTAGTATAGTGCATGACATTGTTGGCATTGTAGCGCCAAGGTGTAGCATGTGTAGCGTTACTGGTTGTTGTAACGTTGGGTGTATTGTAGACATTAGCGTTGAAGTATGTTAACGCAGGTGGTAGTGTGTGGCGGGTGGCCACTACACAAGAAATTATACCTGACGAGTGTGGGTCAGGTAATTAACGGATTACGAGAGAAAAGGGAGTGTGTGTGGCGTCTGGTTACTTATTGGTGGTGTTATTGGTGGTGACGTCTCGTGGTGGTTTGATGCGCTCTGGCGCAAGGCATATGCCTGTGGTGGTAAGGTGGTGGGGGGACGCCGTGTGTGTTGTGTTGATGGCGTTGAAGACGCTGTGTGTTGTGTTGATGGCGTTGGGGACGCCATGTGTGTTGTGTTGATGGCGTTGGGGACGCAATGTGTGTTGTGTTGATGGCGTTGGGGACGCCGGGTGTTGTGTTGATGGCGTTGAGGACGCCGGGTGTTGTGTTGATGGCGTTGGGGACGCAACTGGGTGGTGTAGTGTGGTGGCGTTTGGACGCCTGGTATGGAGTGTGGTGTTGTGGAGTATATGGTGGCGCAGGGGCGCCATGTAGTGGTCGGTAAGGTGAGTATTGGCGTAGCAAGGTCGGTGCGTTAGGACGCAGGAAGTGGTTGTGGGGATGTGTGGCGTTATATTGAGGTCATCAGTGGTTGGGATGACCAGAGGTAATGGTGTGTCGGAGTGGGTAAGTCTTATGGATAAGATGAAATGTGGATAATTGCAGGAGTTGGTGCCTGCAGTAGGCAAGGCAAGTCGATATCTCTAGCAAGACTCATAAAAGACTAATAAAAATTTCATTTTTTTCATTAAAATTTTCATTAATTAAGTCGGAGTGGATAAGTCTTATGGATAAGATTGCAATGTAGAATTTCAAAATTTCAGGTGTTGGTGGTTGCAGTGGACGAGCCAAGTAGATATACTAATTTCCTCATTAATTAAGTTATTCCAGGAATCTCGCTAGAGGCGAGCCAGTGGCAGTATGATGCTTTAGTGACATTAGTTGGAAATTATTTTAATGAGGTATTTATTGTGATAATGTATGTGCATGTATATACTGTATATTACCTCATCGGCACCATTACTGAGTGTTAGGCTTGAGAAGGTCCCCCGGGATCATGTCACAGAGCTTCAGGTAGAGTAGAAGGGAAGCCATGACGCTACACTCAGTAATTCTAGAAAAAAAGGGGGTGGAAGTGAAGCCAACGTGACGTTATAGGCGAAATTCGCCCCCTGACATCAAAGCAGGGATAAGGGCCAGCTGCAATGGCTTTGCAGCTGCGCTCAGGCTATATACGGGGAGAGAGAGTAAGGAGCCGAGGGGGTGTCATGTAATGATGGGATCGAGCCAAGGGGCTCCGAGGGAATATTTTGCAGGAACAGCGGTCGGGAAGGTGTGAATACGGGTGGACACACTCTGGGCAGATGGGCCTAGAGTAATGATCTACAGCTGTGGTGAGCACTGCAAGGAAGGGTGACCAGAGAGCTGTGAAGTATCTACAGCGTTCTGGGGTTGGTGCCCGGGAATGAGACGGCAGCATAGACCCGAGGGAACATGACCCTGGGGTAGGAATCTCCGTTGCTCTGGAGGCCAGGATCATGCTAGCACAGAGCAACGATGGGATATTGACAACATTCACCAGGCTGGGCAGCCTGGGTTTTGTCTGGGTCATGGAGGATCTATGACCTAGCAACATGGGGACACGAAGACAAGAGAAGTGATGCTGCCAATTGTGGAGGAGGCCAGTGAAACATTGTGTGATCATTGTAAGCCCTTATGTCAACAGTACAGGGCAAGATGTTAAATTATTATTAACTTGTTACTAAGGATGAAGAACCTTAGATATATATGTGTTGTGTATATATTAATGACTAGTGTCATTTATGTTTAAGTGCCAGCAATCTGGTCCATGTAATTTTATGGTTATGTTTGTATGTAATTATATGTCAGCAGTTTAGGTATATGTGCATTGTTGGAGATGGGAAAATTTATTACAGACTATTTTACCTGTGCTATGATGTGAATATAATGTATATGTTGGAGAAGTGTTGTGGGTCATGTCGGGGAAAATTTTAATTTATTTCATCGTGTGTATGATGAACTTATTGGATGATTTTTTAGTTGTACATATATGGTGGGTGCATCCTCCAGGTCCTTGCACTAATGGAACTATTGCAATGATGCATATGGGGACATATGCGTGTTAAAGGAGGGGAGTGGTGTTGTAATCCACAAGTTAGTAGGAATTATTAGCTAGAGGATCATTACTACAACACTTAACGAATGATGATTGGAAGTACATGTTAAGTAGACAGACTATGGATCACATATCTAAGAAAGGTCAATGGATTAAGACCGAAGCTGTTTAGCCAAATTAATAATTACTGGAAAGAGGAATTATTCTTCGTCAGGCTTCTAGGTTACCGCTCTAGGGATAAGGTTAATCGGATTATACCTTCCTTGAGAGGCGGGGTGAAATGTTTGAGCCCATGGTTGGCTAAAGTCAGTCTGATTGTGGGAGTTGAACTGGCAAGTCCTCTGGATCCCTGTTTGCGGCAGCAGCGAAGTGTAGCAGACAGCTATGCGAGAACCTGATGTGATTTTAGTGACGAAGTTAAGTCTGCAGTATGTGAGTATTGAATGAAAGACTAACCGGGTGTGGAGCGTTGTAGTAATCATTCCGTATGAGGGACTTTGGCGGAAGTTACGAGAGTGGGTGGTGATCGCGGAGGTCAAGTGGTCTATGGGTATTGGAAGTGTATTGCCCTAATAGAGTATGTTAATATGTATTTATTTGTCAGAGTCTATTCTTTGTAATTAAATGACAAAACCCGACGGCCTTTAAATACCTTCCATATGTTCATTCATTGTGTTCCAGTACAAACCGAGTGGTACGCCTCAAGGGTCTGGTGTGTGTAGGAGTATAGGTGGTAGTAACGGTTGCTGAGGCAAGGTGTTATGTGTTGTGTATTCGCTGTGTTCGGAATGAACCGGGGTTCAGCTTCACGACAAATGTCTACTTTCAACTTCCATTCCACCTTGCATTACAGATGATTTTGCTAATATATTATTATTAGAAATGTGTTATTACTAGGTATTTTCCTCATATTACCACAACTCAACCACCTGAAACCTAAGGTTTAATACAATATATAGTTATGAAAGTGTTGATTTTGGATATAAAGTTTGCAGACCTGTGCCCAACCTGCTTGGATCATTATTAAATATTGTATGTATATTCTTAGAAACGTGCTGGTTATTTTTTATATAATCCTATCTGTCCGTGACTAACTTGCCCGGATCTATGCTCAATATTGAAGCTATATTGATAGGACAGTTGTTTGGGTATAAATGTTACTGTCTCTCGCCTACCATTTTGGGTTTATGTTCAATATTGTAGCTATATTGTTGGAAGGTGTTTGTTTTAACACATCAACTCACCAACCTTGCACTTAACCTCCCTTTACCTAACTTCAGATGTATCGTATTTTTGGGAGGAGTGTTGTTTGTGCTTCATCCCAACCGTCCTGGATCCTAACCTCTGACACCAGGATCTTTGTCCAATGTTGCATCTTATTCTAAGCCATGTTATTTCTTGTGTATTAGAAATGCAACAGTTTGCTCAGTTGCATCTTATTTGTGTACTAGCAGTACCCGCCAGGCGTTGCTGTGGCTCAGTCTGGTTTAATGAGAAAGAAAGAAGAGAGAAAGTGCACGTTTCTAATATGTTGAATTTCACAGTGCTTGTGGGTATACAATATTTTTTGTTGTTCCACTGTCTGTGGATATATAGAGATTGTCTGGTTTGAGGACTCTAGAACACGTAACATATAATTGTCCACGTGAGAAGCAATCCGTGTCTAGATATAAACTGCACAATTCTAAAGATTGGCCCTGAGCTTCGTTGATGGTGATTGCAGACGCCAATCGAATTGGAAATTACAATCTCTTAAATTAAAATGGTATATCTGTTGGAATCATAGGAATGTGAGGAATGAGGACATCTTCCCTTCTGAAAGGTCCTGTAAGATTGTTGCTTCTATGACGTCGCTGATTAATTTTTCTACTGCAAGGCACGTGGTGTTGCAAAGTTTTGGCTGGTTGATATTTCGCAACATGAAATTGGCAAGTCGATTTTCAATTGCCGTACATGTGATGGTATCCCTGGCAGATTGAGTGAATTAAAAAAATTCTGTTGGAAAATTAACCACTTCATCTACTTCCTCAACAGTGTCGACGGACTTGCATGTGACTGCCTCGCTTTGAATGTTAGACTGAATAATATTATTAAGATCGTAGACGTTTTGTTCTTGTCCACAAGAATAGCTCGTTCACTCTGCCAATCGTGATTCTTATAATTGGTTTCAATATTGGGAAATACTTTTTCAACCCATTCGAATCGTTGCCCGCAGGTCTGCATTCTCTTCTCTGTTCGTTTGGTGGGAGTGGTGTAAGGTGGAGTGTCGGAAGTTTTTTGGGGTTGTTGCTAAGCGGGAGGCGGCAAGGAGATTTGGTCTGCTGAGGTTGCTTCAGGCACGTTTGTCTAGTTTATATGTGCGGTTAAATGCTGGGGTTGACTGCTTTGGTGCGATTTCTGAGTGTAAGGAGCGTATTTGTGATTTGCGTGCGGTGTTGGCTGACGGTGTTCGGGTGCGTGCTCGTGTGGCTGAGCGTGTGGATGGGGAGAGGCTCGCTCCCTTTCTTTTAGGGCGGGAGAAGACTGCTCGGGATTCCGTTCTTCTCAAGGGCCTTCGGTGGCATGATGGTTCTTTGCTTCCTAGCACGGAGGGAGTTCTGCTTTATGTGGAGCGGGAGTTGGAGGCACTCTATGGGGAGGTGCGTGGGGATAGTGTGCTCGCGGGTTCCATTTTTGGACGGGTGTTCCCCCGGTTTGTTGGGGGCGGAGTGTGCCCGGTTGGTGCGGAATGTTTTGATGGTGAAACTCCTGGAGGTGGTTCGGTCGTTTCGTTGAGGGAGAGTGCCCGGTGTGGATGGCCTGCCCATTGAGTTCTACCTTATTTTTTGGGATGTGTTGGGAAGGTTCTTTTGGAGGTGGTGCAGACGTGTCTGCGGTTGGGTGCTCTGCCTGACTTCCTTTGTGACGGGATCGTGCGGCTGCTCTCGAAGCCGGGCGATTTGCAATTGTTTTCAAATTGGAGGCCTATTACGTTCTTGAATGTTGACTATAAAATTCTGTCTAAGGTTTTAGTGCGTCGCTGTCGCAGTGTCGTTGCGAGGGTGCTCTAGGGAGCAGTTTTGTGATGTGCCTGGCCGTGCCCTGATGCATTGCAATGCTTTATTTCATGATGTGCTTCTCTGTGCGTCCGAGTATCGGCTTTCGGCGTCTATGATCAGCTTGGACTGGTCGAAGGTCTTCAATCAGGTATCTTTGGGGTTTGTTTTTAGTGCGATGGAGCGGCTTGGGATTCCGGCGGTGTTTGTTGGTTGGGTACGTTTGTTGTATGTCTAGAGTCGCAGTCGCGTTTGTGTGAATGGATTTTTTAGTTCCTTTTTTCCTATTCGCCGTTCCGTTCGTCAGGGGTGTCCCATGTATATGCTTTTGTATGTGATTTTTCAAGAACCTCTCTTTCGGGCGGTCAAGGTGTGATCCTTGATTGTGCTTCCTCTTCTGCCGTCCGGTCTTCGACTACCCATTTGCGGGTGTGCTGACGACACCGTTCTGTTAGTAGCTTCGGTGGGCTCTGTCGGTGCTGTCCAGGACGTTCTCCTGCGGTTTGAGTCCGCCACAGGGGCCGTCCTTAATCGTGCGAAGTCGGGTTTGATGGGTATTGGTGCGTGGGCCTCCCGCATAGTGTGGGAATGGGTCGTGGTTTCCGGTGGTCTCATCGATTCGGGTTCTTGGAGTTACTTGGTTTGCCTCCTATGACCGCTCCTTGGAGGGGAACTGGGGTGCTGTTTCTCGCTTGGTTGGGGTTGCGGTTGGCTTCTTGTCAAATTGTCTGTTGACGATTTATCAGCGGGGGCTGCTTGTTGCGTGTAAGGTCTGGTCGCGTGTGTGGTTTATGGCTCGGTGTTTCCCCCTTGGATCGTCGGAAAGCCTTGGGTTTGGAGCGTATGGTGTACAGGTATGTGTGGTGTGGTCGT
The DNA here is from genome assembly GCF_040958095.1 of Procambarus clarkii. Taxonomy (NCBI): domain Eukaryota; kingdom Metazoa; phylum Arthropoda; class Malacostraca; order Decapoda; family Cambaridae; genus Procambarus; species Procambarus clarkii. The sequence continues at coordinate 6,374,835 of NC_091202.1, read as the reverse complement.
TATCAACCTGTGCGTCGTTCGACGTTGGTGTTAGGGATGAGGGAGGGTGGTGTTGGCATTCATGACGTCTTCACGAAGGCCAAGGCCCTCTTCTAGATCTCGTTGCGTCAGGGGCTGGTTCTCGGCGAGGGGTTAAATGCGCTGGGTGTTTTTTTTCTGCTCGCTTCAATTCAGTTATTTGCTTGATTTGGGGGTTTGTCAGGAGGTGGCCTTGTTTACCCCCCCCCCTCCCCTGTTTATTTTTGGGCCGTGGGGATTCTTCGGGAGCTCTGCTGCCATCCTGGGTTTCTGTTCTTTTCGTGACAGGCTGTGTATGGGGTGTTGTTGCCCCAGGTGCGGTCTCAAGTGGAAGGGTTATTCCCGTGTTGGGATTGGAGTGGTATCTGGTCGTGTTTGGGGGGGGGAGTTTGTTGGCGCCTCAGCAGCGGGAACTGCTTTTTCGATTTCTGCATTTGTCGCTGGCGACGAATGAGCGGTTGTGTATGCTTGGCTTGCGTGATTCTGAGGTGTGTGTCCACTGTGGCTTTAATGAATCGCAGGTGCATGTATTTTATTTTTGTGTTCGGTTGCAGGGGTTGGTTGCCTGGTTCTCGGGATATCCTGGAGGTGTTTTGTGGTCTGGAGTTTCGGGGTGGGGTTTTGCGGTTTTCTTTTTTGTCTTTTCCGGGTTATTCGAGGCGGGTGCACAATTCGTTGTGTATTTTGATTGCGGATTATGTATTTTGTGTGTGGGTTAGGAGGCGGGAGGGTTTTGGGGTTACCCGCCTTTTAGGCTTTTTACAAGGGCGCATGGTGGTTGCAGCGCACTTTTTCGGTAGACTTTGGTCGGTGGTTCACGGATGTCTATGTTCATGGGGTTGCCTTTGGATCCGTGGGTGCCTCGGTGGTCTGATGACGTTATTCGGTCTTGGGTGGGGTTAGGGGGTTAGTGTGTGCTTGGAGGGGTTGGGGTGGTTTCGGAGGTTGCTTTGACTGTGTGCTCCGTTCCCGTTCCTTTCGGCCTCCTTGGCGGGGGTTGCGTGTGATTGTTACCTGGTTGATGGGGTTCTGGGAGTTCTTCTACTCTCCAAGCCCGGCCCGAGGCCAGGCTTGACTTGTGAGAGTTTGGTCCACCAGGCTGTTGCTTGGAGCGGCCCGCAGGCCCACATACCCACCACAGTCCGGTTGGTTCGGCACTCCTTGAGGGAAACAATTTAGTTTCCTCTTGAAGATGTCCACGGTTGTTCCTGCAATATTTCTGATGCTCGCTGGTAGGACGTTGAACAACCGTGGACCTCTGATGTTCATACAGTGTCTCTGATTGTGCCCATGGCACCTCTGCTCTTCACTGGTTCTATTCTGCACTTTCTTCCATATCGTTCACTCCAGTACGTTGTTATTTTACTGTTTAGATTTGGTACTTGGCCCTCCAGTATCTTCCATGTGTATATTATTTGGTATCTCTCTTGTCTCCTTTTTAGTGAGTACATTTGGAGAGCTTGGAGACGACCCCAATAATTTAGGTGTTTTATCTCGTCTATGCGTGCCGTATATGTTCTCTGTATTCCCTCTATTTCAGCAATCTCTCCAACTCCGAAGGGGGAAGTGAGTACTGAGCAGTACTTAAGACGGGACAACACAAGTGATTTGAAGAGCACAACCATTGTGATGGGATCTCTGGACTTGAAGGTTCACGTAATCCATCCTATCATTTTTCTGGCTGACCCAATACTTGCTTGGTTAAGCTCCCTAAACGTTAAGTCGTCGGACATCATTAATCCCAAATCTTTGACATGCTGTTTTCCTACTATGGGCAGATTAGATTGTGTTTTGTACCCTGTATCATGTTTAAGATCCTCATTTTTGCCGTATCTGAGTACCTGGAATTTATCACCGTTAAACATCATGTTATTTTCTGCTGCCCAGTCGAAAACTTTGTTAATATCTGTTTGTAGTTTATCAATGTCTTCAGCAGAGATAATTTTCATGCTGATTTTTGTATCATCTGCAAAGGATGACACGAAGCTGTGACTTGTTTTTTTGTCTATATCTGATATGAGAATAAGGAACAGCAGTGATGCAAGGGCTGTGCCTTGAGGTACAGAGCTTTTAACTGCGCTCGGACTCGATTTTACTTGATTGACTGTTACTCTTTGTGTTTTGTTCGACAGGAAATTGTGTGTATTGTGCGTGTCCCCCCTTGTGATGCTGCTGCTCCTGTGCATGTGTGGTGTGTTTCGGTGCCTCCGGGTTCCGGTTGTTGCCGTGTGCGTGTCGGTGTTTGGGTTTGGGGGATGTTTTTGGCTCCTGCGTAGGCCTATGTTTTTCTGTTGTTCAATTTTTCTGTGTTATATTTGTGGCCTTGATTCGCCTTGGCCTGTGCTCCCTGTTTTTGCGTGTTTGGATGCTGTGTGGTGTGCGGTAGTGGTGTAAGTGGGTATGTGTGTGTTTGTCTTGTTGTTTGAGTGTGTGTGTTTTGTGTGTTTGTACCTACTTTTATTGTCATTCAGTATATGTTGTATGGCTTGTGGCATGTGTATGGTCCTGTGCTCCTTTCTTCCTCTGTGTGTGGTAAGAGTGGTTTTGTGCACGTGATTCTATATCAACATCTGTTCTGTGTCTGTTTTATGTATTTGGTTGCGGGTGTGTTTTATGTTATTTATGTTACTTATGTTTTTCTTTATTTTTCATGTGTTTTTCTCTGTTCTGTTATGTGTTGCTACGTATCTCTGTACTGTTTAGCCCTTTGTTTTCTGGTATCCGTGTCAAGGTATCGGCGTTGTGCCTTGTATTGTGTTTTCTTTACTTGTGAATTGTGTTTTCCTTGTTGTTTTTGCAGTTACTGTTACTGTTGCTGTTTACTGTTACCTTTATTGTTCCTATGTACTGTTTTTTCTTTGGTATCCTTAATATGTACTGGATTTCATTGTGTTTGTGAGTTCTTGTATTTGTTTTATCTATAAAAAAATCTTCTTTTGACGTAACTAAATTGCAGAAGTTATGAGGCAATAAAATTCGTCCTGAGGTCAGATCAACCGGCATGTTTACGTTCTCAATTTCAAGAAATTGATGTGAGAATATCTCAGGTGATGGATCCTTTTGCAGTAGCTACATAACTACACGCATATTTGTAGTTAATTTTATTGTCTTTACGTGGCACCCCAAAGTAGAGTATTTCAGGCAAGCATTTATTTCATCTGCTGGTGTCGATTGAAGAATTACATGCAATCTTTGCCTGAAATGTAATACAAGAAATAGTAATGCGTTGCTAAATGGTCTGATGTTTCCACGCAAGTCTTGCAATGATCGATCAAGATCCTCGAATGATTTTTTGTGGGGCATTGCGCATTCATCCCAAACAATAAGTTTGCATTTCAGCAATACTTTTCCCTAACGGATGCATTGGACATGTTGAATGTGGGAGTTTCAATGAATTACATGTTCAATGGCGATTTCAAACCCGAAGTAGCAGTTCTTCCACCTGGTAGCAATATCGCAGCAATTCTGGACGATACAAGAGCTAAGGTTATGCTATTTTCGGATCGAAATGCTGTCAGAATCAATCTAATTAGGAAGGTTTTATTAGTTCCTAATGGCACATCTAAGAAGATTTCTCCAAGCCCATTATTGACAGTTTGAATTATTTGATTGTTAATGCCTTTTCGCTCAAGCGTTACCCTAGGAATATTTTATTAAACGTACGACAACAGATCACCCATGTTGTAATTTGATTTACGACGCAATTCTACATAGAACGAAGCAAACGCCGTTGACAAATCTCAATTGCTGGAAAGACGTTGGATGGGCACATTTACCAACAGCATGCGAAGAAAGAAGCATTCATCCTGATTAGGATGAATGGTGTTCAGTCTGCCTATCGTAGTTTATTTGAATATGCCAAGTTGTCCGTCGGCTCGCTCTCCTAGTTTGCGTCATTCAAATGATTTTCTATTGGCATACCATGTATAATACGTAGGCACTTCCAAATGCAGCATTCTTTTTGCAAACACGTAATTTTGACATAATGTGAAGAAAGCAGTTAACGCTGTAGCTGGTGGATTCAGATCTATTTGTTGCACATTTGCAGCTGTGAAATAAACGTGATGTCCATTTTCATGTTTTCAAATCAAAAACAAAAAAATTCCAACAAAATATTTCAATTCAAACGCCGATCAATCGACACAGCTCAATTTCACCACCAATCGCACTGAAAAATAATAAGAACAGTTAAAAGAATGAAAAGAAAAAAATGAAAAAAAGAAACAAATAAACTATACCAACGAAATGAACGGTATGGTAAACAACACAGCTCAATTCCAATGCAATGTCACACAAAATAATCAAATCAAAATGAAAATCAATCAAAATCTACAAAAATTCAATTTATCAATGCAATCGGAAACATTGAAATGGAATCATGACATATTTTGTATAGCTTGTGTTGGTCTAACGTGCAACAGATGGAGTTGTTTAAAAAAAAAAACATGTTTTTACCTGTCACAGGTGTGGCATCTAAATAGTAGGTATATTAAAACAGGCACGTATTCGAATGGACCGTTGTGTCAAAATTTCAAAGCAATCGGTGAAGAACTTTCGGAGATTAACGCGTGTTTTGCTCCTACATCCTACAGATTGCGTAGTTTTTCAAAAAAAGCATATATTTTCCTGTCACAGATGAGGGATGAATAAAGTAGGTATATAAAAATGCTCGCCTATTCCAATGTAATGTTGTGTCAAAATTTCAAAGTAATCGGAAAAGAAGTTTTGAAGATTTCCCCCATATGAAAAACACATGAAAAACACAGTTTTTAAAAAAATGCATGTTTTTTTTCCATCACAGACGTGATGTCGATATAGTATTAACATAAAAACCCGCTCGGATGCAACTGGAACGTTGTGTGAAAATTTCAAAGCAATCGGTAAAGAACATTCGGAGATTAGCTATTTTGAACAAACGAACATTTCCATAGTTATTTATATAGATTATTTACACATGTTTTGTAATTGTATTTTGTGTGAATTATGTATTTATGCTAGTTATATATTGTTTTCCACATCAGTAAAACCAACCCATTCCACCCTAGCCTCTATTACCTGGGGGTTAATGGAAAATGGGTTACTATCTTGAGGTTATCTTGAGATGATTTCGGGGCTTTTAGTGTCCCCGCGGCCCGGTCCTCGACCAGGCCTCCACCCCCAGGAAGCAGCTCGTGACAGCTGACTAACACCCAGGTACCTACTTTACTGCTAGGTAATAGGGGCATAGGGTGAAAGAAACTCTGCCCATTGTTTCTCGCCGGCGCCCGGGATCGAACCCGAGACCACAGGATCACGAGTCCAGTGTGCTGTCCGCTCGGCCGACCGGCTCCCATGAACATTACTAATGAACAGTTTCTCTACATCAGTTCAACTTAACCATTCTTAACCTATCCTTATATACGTGGATCTGAACTCCATTTTGCATTATATTTTTCAGAAAGGGATATGATTCACAAATATACAATTAACATTACCCACTTTTGTTTGTGTATTTGTGTATTTTATGTATATGTGCTAGTCATGTATTTAATGTATTTGTGCTGGATATGTATTTGATTGTATTTATGCAAGTTGTGTAATAATTATGCAAGATGTGTATTAATTGTGCAAGTTGCGTAATTTTCTTGAATGTACATTTTGATTCGTGCAAGCGTTTAGACAATTTGTGATATTTGGGCAAATACTACACTTTGTGCACATAATATATCTGTGTGCAAATGGAATATTTTATGTGTGTCATATTTTGTGTGTGTAAATGTTATATTTTGTCTGTAAATGGTATATTTTATGTAAATTATATATTTTATGTAAATTATATACATTATGTAAATTATATATTATGTATATAAATGACCTATTTGAGGTGAAAATGCTGTATTTGTATATAAATGACATTTTTATGCTGAGTATTATTTCAATGTAACATATTTAAATGCAGCATGGTTATTTATACATGTTATTTGGCATGGAGATTAGTGATCGGTTTGTTCAGTTTGAATATATAAGAGTAAGAACAAGGGAACATAAAAATGAAGGTAACTGCAGAAGGCCTATTGGCCCACACGAGGGAGCTCCTATTTATTTTCATCCAATCTTATTCATATCCATGTCCAACCCACGTTTGAAACAATCAAGGGACCTTACCTCCACTACGTTACACGGTAATTAGTTCCACAAATCAACAACCCTGTTACCAAACCAGTATTTACCCAGGTCTTTCCTAAATCTAAACTTATCCAATTTATACCCATTGTTTCGTGTCCTGTCTTATGTTAATACTTTTAATACCCTATTAAAGAGCTAAGTCATCTCTCATATTAGGAACGCTTGATGGCCACAGGACTAACAGCACTGCAAACAAGGCATGGCCCCACGGATCTCATTGAACCTTTTAAAATACTGGACAAAATCAAGGATGTTGATCTGGATATTTTCTTCAGAAGGTCAGATGTAACACAAGCTAGGAGCAACGGGTTCAAGCTCAACAAACTACAGTGTAGGACTGAGAACAGGAGATGCTTTTTCATCCACAAGGTTATTAACCCAAGGCACCGCCTACCCACTGAACTGCCAAAACTGTGCTTTTACAAAATATACCTGAAAACGTTCATCAAGGCAAATGGGGGACCTTTGACAAGCCGCCGACTTCCTTTCCTCGTGTAGGCGTCAGATAAATAAAAATGGTGATAGATATATAAGATATGTATATATAGTGTAATAATAGGAAAATATTGTATTTTATTTTAAGAATACATATTTCACTATATTTGAACACCATATTTTTAATCATATTGATGTTCCACTCATATAACTACATAAATTCCTAAAATTACACACTATTGAATAATATTACTGCAAAAAACTAGATAAAAAAACTTTCAGCGACATTGAAACAATTATGTAAAAATATCTTTGTGTAAATCGTTTTTCATTCATAAACTGGAGTTTGGAGGGTGCATGAAATGGACTTTGGGTCTTTGTTTGGAGGACGGGCTGCTAGGGTGCTAGGCTGATCATTGATCATGATTAAATTATAAACTTTCATCACACCAGCTTAGTGGTTCCCAATGTGCATAAAATTGAGGATAGTTATAAATATTGTGTGAGTATAGTGAAAAAACACCAAACACACTGAGTTTTATTGTTTACAGAAAAAATATACATATCACAATATTTGAGACTTGTGAGTCTTATAAATATCTTGGAGTCGAGGTAAATGATACAAATCTCGTCAGCAACCTGCGCAAAAAACTTGTTGCGCGTCTTAAACCTCTCAAAACTCTTGTGGGCAAAGGATTTGGCATTAACATAAAATATGCTCTTAGTTTTTATATTGCCTTTATACGATCTGTTGTTGATTATTATGCCTTGCATCTTCTTAATTTTTCTCCTAAACAATTACAAGGCCTAGATGTAGTACAGAATGATGCCATGCGCATCATCTTGGGTTGTCCTAGAACTGTCAGAATTGTTAACATGAGAAAGGAACTAAACTTACTTCAATTTACGAAAGAATAGTTCTACTTAGTACTATGTTTTGGGCCAAAACTTTGAAAAATAATGGTCCCCCCAGTTCTATTCAAATTGAGATCCATTCTAAACAATTCTAACTGTTCCCTCAATCCGCCGCAAAAAACTCCTTACAGTGTGTGGCTCAGTTGTTGTGCCTATAATCTTCTGAAACTGAATGTGTCTCTTAACCCTGATAAAACTGTTCACTATATTCCCCCTTGGAAAGATGTGGAGGTCTCTCTGCATTATACACCCATCAGCGTAAAACAAATGTATAACACTGACATTTTGTAATGTATAACATTAGAAGCTATTGACAGTCATCTTCAAATTCTCAAACCGACTGAATCCTATACCTTTACTGATGGCTCTGTGCAGTTAGGCACTGGTAGAACAGGTTATTTAGTTATGACAACTTAAAAGTTATGACAAGTTTTGTAATAATAGGTATTTGTATGGTCAGCACAGTAACCGAACCAGGCAATGTGATGTAGTCATTGCGCGAAATCGCCTTGGCTATAGACACATCTGGCAGGTTTGTGAGGCTGAGCCACTACCAGAATACTCAGATAGTAAACTCTGTGATAAATCTTTAATGCATTCACTAGAACACTATATTGTTGAATGTGAAGCCGTAAAGGACTTTAGACTTTCTAGCCTCTTGTACCACCATCTGTGTAACTATTTTATTGACTCAGGTGTTCTGGACGACATCCTAACAATTTATCCCAAATATGCTTATCCATTTTAAAGAATGAAGAACAATTTTTATTTATATTACTTCTAAGCTGCATCACTTATGACCCCATCCCTGCCCTTGTGTGGCAGTTCACAATAGAAAGTTGTTTTCACATATCCATACATTAAAACCTTGATTGTAACCTTGATATATATGTACTTCCTCCTGCAATTTAGACCTATTGTCTTATGTATGACCCTCTGTCCTGCGTGACAGTGAATACCAGCATTATCCTCACTTTAAAAATCCTCAAATTAGGCAAAATTGTAATTAATTTTGTCAATAAAGATGTTAATAATAATAATAACATATTTTTAGCATAGCAATGTTTCACACATTTAGCTATATAAATTCCTCAAATTATAAACAATTGAATAGCATTACTCCAAAAAAACTAAATAAAAACATTCAGAGAAATTTAAATAATTATGTAACAATATCTTTTTGCAATTCCCGGCCATCAACATATCTGGAGTAGACCAGACCACACACTAGAAGGTGAAGGGATGACAACGTTTCGGTCCGTCCTGAACCATTCTCAAGTCGATTGTGACTTGGCTTGAGACAATCGACTTGAGAATGGTCCAGGACGGACCAAAACGTCGTCGTCCCTTCACCTTCTAGTGTGTGGTCTGATCAACATACTTGAGCCACGGTATTGTGACACATCGCCTGCATAACTGGAGTATACTGCAATGGGAAATTGCTTTGTTACCTGAATATTGCCAGACTTCCTTGTCCCATCGTGGCCAATGTATGTCACATACAATATTTTTTTGTTTAGTGTCCCGTGATCAGGGAACGCATTTCAACCAGATTAGATAGAAAAAATTTGGTAATAATTTGTTATGTGCTCAGCAGACTTGTCATTTAAATTAAAGTGTACTTATAACTCCTTAGCTGACTAATGTAAATATATCAGTGAAGGTCACAAGCTAATTTAATACAGTGGTCCATTCCCCTATAAATGTTCTAAACTAGCTGTACCCTGCCACGAGTTGCTGTGGCTCAGCAACGCATGTGCGTTGCTGAGCCCCAGCAACCTTCCCCTGTCCCCCATGTCCTCCCCACCATCCCACCTCCGTCCCCTTGTCTTCCCAACCATTCCCCACTCCACCGTCCTCTCATCCTCCCCATCATCCCCAACTCCCACGTCCTCCACACCATTACCCCCTCCCCTGTCTCCTCGTCATCCCAATCACCCCCCACTCTCCTCCCCTCGTCCTCCCCACTCCCTCATCCGAAATATTTCCAAATGATCTGATATTCCTTTCAGAAAATTGGGAACATTAAATGATATGATGTTCCCATCACCTAAAAATAAGAACAGTTAAAAAACTAAATGAAAAACAGTGAAAAACAATAAACTATACTCACGAAATGAATGGTATGGTCAACGACACAGCTCAATTCTAAGGCAATTTCACACAAAATAGTTAAATCAAAATGAAAATAAATCGAAATCTATGAAATTTCAATTTATCAATGCAATCAGAAACATTGAAATGGAATCGTAACATATTTAGTATAGCATGTGTTGCTCTTACATGCAACAGATGGCGCTGTTTGTCAAAAAAGCATGGCTTTTACCTGTCACAGGTGTGGCATCTATACTTATACTCTTGAAATGAATGGTATGGTAAACAACACAGCTCAATTCCAACGCAATGTCACACAAAATGCTACACAAAATAATTAAATCAAAATAAAATAAATCAAAATCTATGAGAATTCAATTTATCAATGCCATTGGAAACATTGAAATGGAATTGTAACATATTTAGTAGATGGGTGTGTTTCTCTAACAAGCAACAGATGGTGCTATTTTTCAAATAAGCATGGTTGTACCTGTCACTGGTGTTTACGCTATACAGTAGGTATATAAAAACACTATATACGCTTATATATAAAAATGTATATACGCTATATTTATGTAGGTGTATAATTGCATATTCGAATAAAACGTTGTGTCAAAATTTAAAAGCAATCGATGAAGAACTTTTGGAGATTACAGCGTGTGTGGCTCTTACGTCCAACAGATGGCGTGGTTAAAAAAAAAAAGTTTTTTCCTGTTGCAGGTGAGGAATGAATATAGTAGGTATATAAAAACACGCACATAATCGAATGCAACGTTGAGTCAAAATTTCAAAACAATTGGTAAAGAGATTTCGAAGATTTCCCTCGCATGAAAAACACACTTTTTCTAAAAAAGCATGTTTTTCTCCATCACAGACGTGACATCTATATTGTATGTGTATGAATACCCGCTCGGATGCGAATGGAACGTTGTGTGAAAGTTTCAAAGCAATCGGTGAAGAACTTTCGGAGATTCACGATTTTGAACAAATGAACATTTCCATTTTTATTTACATAGACTAGCAATACCCGGGCTCGCATTGCTGTGGCTCAGCAACGCATGTGTGTTGCTGCGCCACAGCAACCTTCCCTGTCCCCAGTCCTCCCCACCATTCCCCCTTCACCCATCTCCTCGGTCTCCTAACCATTCCCCACTTCACCTTCTCCTCGTCCTCCCCTCCATTCCCCACTCCACCATCCCCTTTTCCTTCCCATTATGCCCCATTCCCCTGTCCCTTTGTCTTCCCCACCATTCTCCATTCCCCCATTCCCTCGTCCCCACCATCCCAAACTCCCTGTCCTTCCCCACCATTGCGCCCCCTCCCTTGTCCCCTCGTCCTCCCCACCATCTCTCACTTGTGTCCCCTTGTGTACCCCACCATTCCCCACTCCCTCATTCGATGCCTTCCCAAATGGTCTAATGTTCCTATCAGAAAATTGGGAACATCAAGTGATCTGATGTTCCCATCACTGAAATATAAGAAAAACAGTTAAATTATGAAACTTAAAAGATGAAAAAATAAGAAAATAAACTATACTCACGAAATGAACGGTATGGTAAACAACACAGCTCAATTCCAATGCAATTCACACAAAATAATTAAATCAAAATGAAAATATATCATAATCAATGAAAATTCAAATTATCAATGCAATCGGGAGTTGCTCCTGAGCTACCGTACAGTGAGGACGTGTCGCCTGCTCGCTCCGGTAGTTTGAGTCGGTTCTCACTACGTGAAGGGAGCCATGGGGAAGGCTCAGCGCAAGAGGGAATGGAAGCAGCTTTCGGACGAGGAGGGACGGTGGACCGATGTGCAGCAGGCACCAAAGAAAACTGCTATCGAGGCTTTACCAATTGCTTCTACCAGCAAGTCAGCGGACGTAATGGACCTAGAGAGGACAGCGTCAGTCACACACCAGCCAGTGTCAGTCAATGCTTCTCTGTCCACAACACGGCCGCAGGACGGCAGTATGAGTCAGCAGAGGACACCACCAGTCTCACACCAGCCAGTGTCGGCCAATGTTCCTCTCTCCACAGCCCAGCTGCAGGACAGCAGTATGAGACAGGAGAGGACACCACCAGTCTCACACCAGACATCGCCGACCTCTGCACATCTTCCAAAATTCAAGATTGTGCAGACAGACCACTTTCCTACAGCATATGGAGTAGTAACGGCGATGAAAAAAGAACAACCGGAGCTCAAACTTTCCATTACAGTCAACCTGAAGGGGGAAATAATACTGACACCTCAAGACCAACAGACTGCACATTACTTAGAGAAGGTAAGAGTCCTGCAGGGGAAACCTGTATGCTTGGTAATGCTGGACCCCTCAGAAAGACGCACACGAGTCGTGCTTTTGGGATACCCAATCGACTTTCCCCTGGATCCAGTACTAGAACACAAGCAAATCCTGAATGCGGAACGTTGCCGCACAAAAGTAGACAAGGCAGCGACGCCTCAGGTTCTGGTGACCGTCATGGGACATGTGCCAGAAACATTCGGTCTTGGAAATTGGGGGACATACCGACAGAGGCCATACGTCCCGGAACCCCTACGCTGCTTCAGGTGTCAGAAATACGGCCACCATCAGTCACGCTGCACAGGACAGGAGAGATGCGGAGTGTGCAGCCTGAGACATCCCACCAAAGACTGTATTGCCAAGCACAAGGCAAACCAGACCACTACAGCCAAATGTCCAAATTGTGGAGGCAAACATCATGCCTGGAGCACAACCTGCTCTGCACGGAAACAGAAAGTGCAGACAGCTCAGGCCAGGATCAACACACTGACCAGCAGTACATCCACCAACACCAACGTCTGGAACACTCGTGCACAGCCACAGCAGCCACCCACTCTCACAGAGCAAAATTTCGCGAATCTGTTAATTCCAAATTAGACATTACACGAAAGTGTTGCAGAAGTACAGCAAATGCGAAAGAGCAGACAACACTTACTTTCGGAATCTACTCACCAGCTATACAGTTTTACCGAGGTCCAGCTGAAAACCATCGTGAAGATCATGGCAGAGACCATTATCAATTGCCTACAGATGACGCAGAACGCCTCACAGCAACAGACTCAAGACATCACTTGTGTGATAATGGACAAGATCGTGCAGCAGACCACAGTTACACGAGAAATAGAAAGTCTCCGACAGGATGGAGCACGGGAGGACAAACAACGCAACTTGGACTTACTGACTACCGACAACGGTCGGATTGTCAAGACACCGGAACATCAACATTCACAAACGCAACTGCAAGAAGCAGTGACCACCCACGATCAACAGAATCTTCCAACACAGGAGACAGACAACAACAGCCAATGCAGTCTGATATGCAGCAACGCCAACAAAGACGTATTGAACAGCAGAGATGCACAGGTTCCACCAACACAGGAAACGGCCACGAGCATTCAATGCAGTCCGACTTGCAGCAATACCAACAACAAAGTGATGGACCACGGTTATGCAGATTCCAACAAAGCCGGGGATGACCACGGCCAATCAATGCAGTCCGACCTGCAGCACTTCCAACAACATAGCGATGGACCACAGTTATGCACAGATTCCAACAACGTCGGGGATGACCACGAACTATCAATGCAGTCCGATTTGCAGCGATACGACTTGCGAGGCGGAGAATATAGAGGTCGATTCCGAGGTGGAGTTCTAGTAGAACAAGCAACACCAACCGAACCCGTCGTCTGGCCTTTACGCATTCTGCAGTGGAACGTACAAGGTCTTGGAAATACAAAACACACACTTCAGGAGGCTGCAATCAGCGCGAAAGCAGATATCATCGTTTTGGAAGAAACTCTTTTCCCAGCCACGAAATCCTTCAGATTAGCTGGATATCAGCACTATGTTCTACCGTATGAGCAGGGGAGACTAAGAGAATTAATGACCCTAGTCAGAAACACCATACCCAGCAAGAAAATAGACTCGGTTTCATGTGGGGATGGAGTAGAGGTATTAGCGGTTCCAGTGACTATGGCTAATTTTGAGCTCCTCATATACAACGTCTACAAGCCCCCTAGACGTAAACTAGAAGCAGAGGCAGTGCTTGCCTTGGCCACGCAGGAAAATGTAATTATTGCTGGAGATTTTAATGCTCATCATCCAGAGTTAGGTGCAACTGGGCCAGCCAATGCAGATGGGCGCCATTTAGCTGCAGCTCTGCGAGAAGTCCCTGAAATTACACTTCTCAACACTGGGGAACCCACTCACATTCTAGGTGGTTCCCTTGATCTTACTTTCATCTCAACAGCACTCCAGCAACAGGCGACGTGGGAAGTAGACCCGGTGATCACCAGTGACCACTATGCTACTGTCACGACACTAAACCTGGCATGACCTCCTACACCACCTGCGCAGCCTCGGTGGAATTTTTTAAAGGCCAATTGGAATGTATACCAAGAAGAACTTGAAAAATGGTATGCAACGTACACGCCACCTGAGGATTTGAACATACACGAGACCAATCTGCAGGAAGCCGTTGCAGCTGCTGCAAACAAAGCTATTCCAATCATTATCACAGGTAACACAAAACGAAGGAACTATTGGTTCTATAGTAATGAAGTTAAAGAACAGAACCACAGAGTCAACATCTTCAGAAAACATCTAAAGAGAAACCCCACACCAGAAGGAAGAACTCTGCTACGAGCGGTGATATCTGAAGCAAGACGAGTTTCTAGAGAAGTAAAGGAGCAAGATGGTTTGAGTGGTGTCAAACTCTAAATGAACATAGTAGTCTTGGCAAGATATGGGGTCAGATTAAAACTATGTCAGGTCGACCAGCCCGGCCACAGGCATGTATTCAACCATTGCAGGAGGCTGAGAGACTTGCTCTCCAATTTGCAGAAAGAACAGCTTCATATCAGCTTCCTGCAATGGTCCGAAGGCAGCAAGAACACTTAAAACAAGAGAGGATGACAGTCATTCATGAGGGCATAGCTGTAAGTGACGAATGTGACTGTCCCTTCACCGAACAGGAACTAAGCAGAGCCAAAAAAGGTGGTAAGGACACTGCACCAGGTGCTGATAACATTACATACTCAATGATCGCACATGCAGGTCCTGCTGGAGAACGAGGAATATTGGACGTCATCAATGCATCTTGGCGGCAAGGCAAACTACCAACCTCTTGGAAGAAAGCGGACATCATACCGATTCCTAAGCCGAAAGAACCTGGCAATTACAGACCCATTTCATTAACATCATGCATTAGTAAAACTGCGGAACGGATGGTCTTAAATAGGCTACTGTGGAAGACTGGAGACCTTCATAAACACATATTTGGCTTCACTAGAGGAGTAGGTACTGCAAACTGCATAGCAACAATACTAGGAACAGTTAACTCAGGTCCAGCTATAGTGGTCTTCCTTGATCTAGAAAAAGCGTTTGAACTTGCAAGCCCGCAAGCAATACTACACACCGTAGTTAAAAAAGGTGTGAAGGGGAAAATGCTAGCATGGATTCAAGATTACCTAAGTCAAAGGTATGCCAGAGTAAAGTTGCAAGGACAAGTGTCGGACTACCACTTGCACGAGAATGGGACTCCACAAGGAGGAGTCCTCAGTCCTAGTCTTTTTAACATCCTTATGGAAAACCTTGTTACCATGTCCTTTACAGAAGGGGTTCAATTGCTAAGCTATGCTGATGATATAGCATTAGTCATTACAGGTCCTTCACTTCTAAATAAAGCTCAAGGTGCTTTAGATAAAGTGACATCTGAATGCAGTGTTTTAGGGCTAAAAATATCTGCACAGAAGTCTAAGGCGATGAGACTAGGTGGCAACACTCCAGACAGGCAGCTACGCATTCAAGACATTAACCTTCAGTGGGTTACACAATATCGATATCTCGGAGAGTGGATTGATTTTAAAATGACATTCAATAAGTAAATTCAATATCTAAAGGAGAGAGCAAAGTCACGAATAAATATAATGAGAGCAATCACTGGGCCCCGTCTAGGAGCGGGTCACAGA
Organism: Procambarus clarkii; assembly: GCF_040958095.1. Taxonomy (NCBI): domain Eukaryota; kingdom Metazoa; phylum Arthropoda; class Malacostraca; order Decapoda; family Cambaridae; genus Procambarus; species Procambarus clarkii. The sequence goes on along the minus strand of NC_091202.1, from coordinate 6,359,220 downwards.
GTGTTGAGAATGTTTTACATTCACGCCGTTCGTTCCCTGGTTGATTATGCAGCACCTGCCTTACTCACTCTTTCTCCTGGTCAGTGGGCAAACGTTGAGGTTCTTCAAAATGATGCATTGCGAATCATAACAGGTGCTCCCAGATGGACTAAAATACTGAACCTAAGACTAGAAACAAAGCTAACGTCGATTGAAATAAGGGTAAAGGGAATTGCTGCGTGCATGCTGACCAAGATATTGACTAGACCTAGACTCAGCTCAGTTAAAGATATAATCACTGGAGCACTAACTCTGGACAGAAGAGCCTCCAATGGCAACAGGTGGACCCATTGTGCGATACACACCATCAATACGTTCGATATGGCAAACACAGTCACTGAGAGGGGTGTCGACGACATACATGCAGACTTTGTTATACAAGCCCCTTGGGAATCTCTGCCAGCAGACTTTCAGATTATGGCTCTTGAAGGAAAGAAGAACCAGACACATCCTCATCTGCTACGTAACATTGCACAGATGCATATAGAAGCAAACATGGCATCCGACAGCTTCACTTACTTCACGGATGGGTCAGTAGACCAGCAGGGACAAGAAACCGGAGCTGCAGTTAAAGCAGGAAACTCTGTATATAGTTGGAGGCTCTCAAATGGGTGTTCGACTTTACAAACAGAGATGCTAGCCATTCAAAAGGCTTTGGAACATGCTCTTGCTGAACACCGACAACATGTTATCATCCATACAGATTCGAGAACCGCCATTGAAACCTTGCAACAAGAACACATATGTGATAACATCCATCTGATCACAAATGTCTTATCATTCATGCACACACTCAAACGTCAAGGCCGACGGGTACTTATCAACTGGGTGCCAAGTCATGTGGGACTAATAGGAAATGACATTGAAGACGAAGCTGCAAAACTTGCTACTAAGAGGAAAAATGTAGACATTTACATACCACAGAGTCTATCCCAGATGAAGAAAGTAATTCGAAACAGAGCAATGCGAAAGATGTACGGTGACCACACCACAGCAGTTGCAACATCAGGATCTGCGGGTTGGTACAAGAATTCAACCAACTACGAACCACTTAGTTTGACGAAAGGGGGCAGTAGAACAACAGAAGTGCACTTACATCGCATCAGGCTTGGATACCCATGTGCATGGGAAATAGGCTTACAGGTTCCGGAAGATGAGAGGAAATGTCAACACTGTGGAGAATTGCCCGACAGACCACTGGAACATTATCTAACACAGTGCACAGTTACAAACCCGTTAAGATTTCAACTTAGATTCAACAGAGCAGAGGAAGTTGTTACTCACATATGGCAAAATCTTACTGAAGCGACCATACGAGTCATAAATACTCATCCTCCGCCCAAGTAAAACAGAAACAAGCATCACTTAGTGGGCCAGCCAGAGGCTTAGGGCCCGCGCAGGATTATCCCTGCTAAAAAAAAAAAAAAAAAAAAAAAAAATCAATGCAATCAGAAACATTGAAATAGAATTGTAACATGTTTAGTAAAGCATGTGTGTTGCTCTTACATGCAACAGATGGCGCTGTATTTCAAGAAAAGCATACTTTTACCTGTCACAGGTGTGGTCTATACTTATACATACAAAATGATTGGTATGGTAAACAACACAGCTAAATTCCAACACAATATCACACAAACTATTTCAATAAAAATAAAAAAAATAAAAAGCTATGAAAATAAAATTTATTAATGCCATCGAAAACACTGAAATGGAATTCGTGACATATTTAGTATAGCGTGCATGTTGCTATTATGTGCAACAGATGGCGCTGTTTTTAAAATGCATGTTTTTACCTGTCACAGGGCTAGCATCTATATAGAAGGTAAATAAAAAGACGTGCCTATTCGAATGCAGCGTTGTGTCAAAATTTCAAAGCAATCTGTGAAGAACTTTTCGAGATTACAGCGTGTGTTGGAGTTGCTCCTGAGCTACCGTGCAGTGAGGAAATGTCGCCTGCTGCTCCGGTGGTTTGAGTCGGTTCTCACTATATGTAGAGAGCCATGGGGAAGGCTCAGCGCAAGAGGGAATGGAAGCAGCTTTCGGACGAGGAAGGACGGTGGACCGATGTGCAGCAGGCCCCAAAGAAAACTGCTATCGAGGCTTTACCACTTGCTTCTACCAGCAAGTCAGCGGACGTAATGGACCTAGAGAGGACAGCGTCAGTCACACACCAGCCAGTGTCAGTCAATGCTTCTCTGTCCGCAACGCTGCCGCGGGACGGCAGTATGAGTCAGGAGAGGACACCACCGGTTTCACGCCAGCCAATGTCGGCCATTGTTCCTCTCTCTACAGCCCAGCCGCAGGACAGCAGTATGGGACAGGGGAGGACACCACCAGTCTCACACCAGACATCGCCAGCCTCTGCACTTCTTCCGAAATTCAAGATCATGCAGACCGACCACTTTCCTACAGCATATGGAGTAGTAACGGCGATGGAAAAAGAACAACCAGAGCTCAAACTTTCCATTACAGTCAACCTGAAGGGAGAAATAATACTGACACCTCAAGACCAACAGACTGCACATTACTTAGAGAAGGTAAGAGTCCTGCAGGGAAAACCTGTGTGCTTGGTAAAGCTGGACCCTTCAGAACGACGCACACGAGTCGTGCTTTTGGGATACCCAATCGACTTTCCCCTGGATCCAGTGCTAGAACACAAGCAAGTCCTGAGTGCGGAACGTTGCCACACAAAAGTAGACAAGGCAGCGACGCGTCAGGTTCTGGTGACCGTCATGGGACATGTGCCGGAAACTTTCGGTCTTGGAAATTGGGGGACATACCGACAGAGGCCATACGTCCCGGAACCCCTGCGCTGCTTCAGGTGTCAGATATACGGCCACCATCAGTCACCCTGCACAGGACAGGAGAGGTGCGGAGTGTGCAGCCTGAGACATCCCACCAAAGACTGTATTGCCAAGCACAAGGCAAACCAGACCACAACAGCTAAATGTCCAAATTGTGGAGGCAAACATCATGCCTGGAGCACAACCTGCTCTGCACGGAAACAAAAAGTGCAGACAGCTCAGGCCAGGGTCAACACACTGACCAGCGGTACATCCACCAACACCAACGTCTGGAACACTCGTGCACAGCCACAACAGCCACCCGCTCTCACAGAGCAAAATTTCCCGAATCTGTCAATTCTGAATCAGACATTACACGAAAGTGTTGCAGAAGTCCAGCAAGTGCAAATGAGCAGAGAACACTTACTTTCGGAATCTACTCACCAGCTATACAGTTTTACCGAGGTCCAGCTGCAAACCATCGTGAAGATCATTGCAGAGACCATTATCAGTTGCCTACAGATGACGCAGAACGCCTCACAACAACAGACTCAAGACATCACTTGTGTGATAATGGACAAGATCGTGCAGCAGACCACAGTTACACGAGAGATAGACAGTCTCCGACAGGATGGAGCACAAGAGGACAAACAACGCAACTTGGACATACTGACTACCAACAACAGTCGGCTAGTCAAGACTCCGGGACATCAACATTCACAAACGCAACTGCAAGACGCAGTGACCACCCACGATCAACAGAATCTTCCAACACAGGTGACAGACAACAACTGCCAATGCAGTCTGATCTGCAGCAACGCCAACAAAGACGTATTGAGCGGCAGAGATGCGCAGGTTCCGCCAACACAAGAAACGGCCGCGAGCAATCAATGCAGTCCGACTTGCAGCAATACCAACAACAAAGTGATGGACCACAGTTCTGCACAGATTCCAACAATGCCGGGGTTGACCACGGACAATCAATGCAGTCCGACCTGCAGCACTTCCAACAACATAGCGATGGGCCACAGTTATGCACAGATTCCAACAACGTCGGGGATGACCACGAACTATCAATGCAGTCCGATTTGCAGCGACACGACTTGCGAGGCGGAGAATATAGAGGTCGATTCCGAGGAGGAGTTCTAGTAGAACAAGCAACACCAACCGAACCCGTCGTCTGGCCATTACGAATTCTGCAGTGGAACATACAAGGTCTTGGAAATAAAAAACACACACTTCAGGAGGCTGCAATCAGCACGAAACCAGATATAATCGTTTTGGAAGAAACTCTTTTCCCAGCCACGAAATCCTTCAGATTAGCTGGATATCAGCACTATGTTCTCCCGTATGAGCAGGGGAGACTAAGAGGATTAATGACCCTAGTCAGAAACACCATACCCAGCAAGAAAATAGACTCGGTTTCATGTGGGGATGGAGTAGAGGTATTAGCAGTTACAGTGAATATGGCTAATTTTGAGCTCCTCATATACAACGTCTACAAGCCCCCTAGACGTAAACTAGAAGCAGAGGCAGTGCTTGCCTTGGCCACGCAGGAAAATGTAATTATTGCTGGAGATTTTAATGCTCATCATCCAGAGTTAGGTGCAACTGGGCCAGCCAATGCAGATGGGCGCCATTTAGCTGCAGCTCTGCGAGAAGTACCTGAAATTACACTTCTCAACACTGGGGAACCCACTCACATTCTAGGAGGTTCCCTTGATCTTACATTCATCTTCACAGCACTCCAGCAACAGGCGACGTGGGAAGTAGACCCGGTGATCACCAGTGACCACTATGCTACTGTCACGACACTCAACCTGGCACGACCTCCTACACCTCCTGCGCAGCCTCGGTGGAATTTAGGAAAGGCCAATTGGAATGTATACCAGGAAGAACTTGAAAAATGGTATGCAACGTACACGCCACCTGAGGATTTGAACATACACGAGACCAATCTGCAGGAAGCCGTTGCAGCTGCTGCGAACAAAGCTATTCCAATCATTATCACAGGTAACACGAAACGAAAGAACTATTGGTTCTATAGTAATGACGTTAAAGAACAGAACCACAGAGTCAATATCTTCAGAAAACATCTAAAGAGAAACCCCACACCAGAAGGAAGAACTCTGCTACGAGCGGTGATATCTGAAGCAAGGCGAGTTTCTCGAGAAGTAAAGGAGGCAAGATGGTTTGAGTGGTGTCAAACTCTAAATGAACATAGTAGTCTTGGCAAGATATGGGGTCAGATTAAAACTATATCAGGTCGACCAGCCCGGCCACAGGCATGTATTCAACCATTGCAGGAGGCTGAGAGACTTGCTCTCCAATTTGCAGAAAGAACAGCTTCATATCAGCTTCCTGCAATGGTCCGAAGGCAGCAAGAACACTTAAAACAAGAGAGGATGACAGTCATTCATGAAGGCTTAGCTATAAATGACGAATGTGACTGTCCCTTCACCGAACAGGAACTAAGCAGAGCAAAAAAAGGTGGTAAGGACACTGCACCAGGTGCTGATAACATTACATACTCAATGATCGCACATGCAGGTCCTGCTGGAGACCGAGGGATGTTGGACGTCATCAATGCGTCTTGGCAGCAAGGCAAACTACCGCCCTCTTGGAAGAAAGCAGACATCATACCGATTCCTAAGCCGAATGAACCTGGCAATTACAGACCCATTTCCTTAATATCATGCGTTAGTAAAACTGCAGAACGGATGGTCTTAAATAGGCTACTGTGGAAGACTGGAGACCTTCATAAACACATATTTGGCTTCACTAGAGGTGTAGGTACTGCCAACTGCATAGCAACATTACTAGGAACAGTTAACTCGGGTCCAGCTATAGTGGTCTTCCTTGATCTGGAAAAAGCATTTGAACTTGCAAGCCCGCCAGCAATACTACACACCTTAGTTAAAAAAGGTGTGAGGGGGAAAATGCTAGCATGGATTCAAGATTACCTAAGTCACAGGTATGCCAGAGTAAAGTTGCAAGGACAAGTGTCGGACTACCACTTGCACGAGAATGGGACTCCACAAGGAGGAGTCCTCAGTCCTAGTCTTTTTAACATCCTTATGGAAAACCTTGTTACCATGTCCTTTACAGAAGGGGTTACATTGCTAAGCTATGCTGATGATCTAGCATTAGTCGTTACGGGTCCTTCACTTCTAAATAAAGCTCAGGGTGCTTTAGATCAAGTGACATCTGAATGCAGTGTTTTAGGGCTCAAAATATCTGCACAGAAGTCTAAGGCGATGAGACTAGGTGGCAAGGCTCCAGACAGGCACCTACGCATTCAGGACATTAACCTTCAGTGGGTTCCACAATATCGATATCTCGGAGTGTGGATTGATTTTAAGATGACATTCAATAAGCAAATTCAATATCTAAAGGAGAAAGCAAAGTCACGAATAAATATAATGAGAGCAATCACAGGGCCCCGTCTAGGAGCGGGACACAGAGTGTTGAGAATGTTTTACATACACGCCGTTCGTTCCCTGGTTGATTATGCAGCACCTGCCTTACTCACTCTTTCTCCTGGTCAGTGGGCAAACGTTGAGGTTCTTCAAAATGATGCATTGCGAGTCATAACAGGTGCTCCCAGATGGACTAAAATCCTGAACCTAAGACTAGAGACAAAGCTAACGTCGATTGAAATAAGGGTAAAGGGGATTGCTGCGTGCATGCTGACCAAGATATTGACTAGATCTAGAATCAGTTCACTTAAAGATTTGATCACTGGAGCACTAACTCTGGACAGAAGAGCCTCCAATAGCAACAGGTGGACCCATTGTGCGATAAACGCCATCGATACGTTCGATATGGCAAACACAGTCACTGAGAGGGGTGTCGACGACATACATGCAGACTTTGTTATACAAGCCCCTTGGGAATCTCTGCCAGCAGACTTTCAGATTATGGCTCTTGAAGGAAAGAAGAACCAGACACATCCTCATCTGCTACGTAACATTGCACAGATGCATATAGAAGCAAACATGGCATCCGACAGCTTCACTTACTTCACGGATGGGTCAGTAGACCAGCAGGGACAAGAAACCGGAGCTGCAGTTAAAGCAGGAAACTCTGTATATAGTTGGAGGCTCTCAAATGGGTGTTCGACTTTACAAACAGAGATGCTAGCCATTCAAAAGGCTTTGGAACATGCTCTTGCTGAACACCGACAACATGTTATCATCCATACAGATTCGAGAACCGCCATTGAAACCTTGCAACAAGAACACATATGTGATAACATCCATCTGATCACAAATGTCTTATCATTCATGCACACACTCAAACGTCAAGGCCGACGGGTACTTATCAACTGGGTGCCAAGTCATGTGGGACTAATAGGAAATGACATTGCAGACGAAGCTGCAAAACTTGCTACTAAGAGGAAAAATGTAGACATTTACATACCACAGAGTCTATCCCAGATGAAGAAAGTAATTCGAAACAGAGCAATGCGAAAGATGTACGGTGACCACACCACAGCAGTTGCAACATCAGGATCTGCGGGTTGGTACAAGAATTCAACCAACTACGAACCACTTAGTTTGACGAAAGGGGGCAGTAGAACAACAGAAGTGCACTTACATCGCATCAGGCTTGGATACCCATGTGCATGGGAAATAGGCTTACAGGTTCCGGAAGATGAGAGGAAATGTCAACACTGTGGAGAATTGCCCGACAGACCACTGGAACATTATCTAACACAGTGCACAGTTACAAACCCGTTAAGATTTCAACTTAGATTCAACAGAGCAGAGGAAGTTGTTACTCACATATGGCAAAATCTTACTGAAGCGACCATACGAGTCATAAATACTCATCCTCCGCCCAAGTAAAACAGAAACAAGCATCACTTAGTGGGCCAGCCAGAGGCTTAGGGCCCGCGCAGGATTATCCCTGCTAAAAAAAAAAAAAAAAAAAAAAAAAAATCAATGCAATCAGAAACATTGAAATAGAATTGTAACATGTTTAGTAAAGCATGTGTGTTGCTCTTACATGCAACAGATGGCGCTGTATTTCAAGAAAAGCATACTTTTACCTGTCACAGGTGTGGTCTATACTTATACATACAAAATGATTGGTATGGTAAACAACACAGCTAAATTCCAACACAATATCACACAAAATATTTCAATAAAAATAAAAAAAATAAAAAGCTATGAAAATAAAATTTATTAATGCCATCGAAAACACTGAAATGGAATTCGTGACATATTTAGTATAGCGTGCATGTTGCTATTATGTGCAACAGATGGCGCTGTTTTTAAAATGCATGTTTTTACCTGTCACAGGGCTAGCATCTATATAGAAGGTAAATAAAAAGACGTGCCTATTCGAATGCAGCGTTGTGTCAAAATTTCAAAGCAATCTGTGAAGAACTTTTCGAGATTACAGCGTGTGTTGGAGTTGCTCCTGAGCTACCGTGCAGTGAGGAAATGTCGCCTGCTGCTCCGGTGGTTTGAGTCGGTTCTCACTATATGTAGAGAGCCATGGGGAAGGCTCAGCGCAAGAGGGAATGGAAGCAGCTTTCGGACGAGGAAGGACGGTGGACCGATGTGCAGCAGGCCCCAAAGAAAACTGCTATCGAGGCTTTACCACTTGCTTCTACCAGCAAGTCAGCGGACGTAATGGACCTAGAGAGGACAGCGTCAGTCACACACCAGCCAGTGTCAGTCAATGCTTCTCTGTCCGCAACGCTGCCGCGGGACGGCAGTATGAGTCAGGAGAGGACACCACCGGTTTCACGCCAGCCAATGTCGGCCATTGTTCCTCTCTCTACAGCCCAGCCGCAGGACAGCAGTATGGGACAGGGGAGGACACCACCAGTCTCACACCAGACATCGCCAGCCTCTGCACTTCTTCCGAAATTCAAGATCATGCAGACCGACCACTTTCCTACAGCATATGGAGTAGTAACGGCGATGGAAAAAGAACAACCAGAGCTCAAACTTTCCATTACAGTCAACCTGAAGGGAGAAATAATACTGACACCTCAAGACCAACAGACTGCACATTACTTAGAGAAGGTAAGAGTCCTGCAGGGAAAACCTGTGTGCTTGGTAAAGCTGGACCCTTCAGAACGACGCACACGAGTCGTGCTTTTGGGATACCCAATCGACTTTCCCCTGGATCCAGTGCTAGAACACAAGCAAGTCCTGAGTGCGGAACGTTGCCACACAAAAGTAGACAAGGCAGCGACGCGTCAGGTTCTGGTGACCGTCATGGGACATGTGCCGGAAACTTTCGGTCTTGGAAATTGGGGGACATACCGACAGAGGCCATACGTCCCGGAACCCCTGCGCTGCTTCAGGTGTCAGATATACGGCCACCATCAGTCACCCTGCACAGGACAGGAGAGGTGCGGAGTGTGCAGCCTGAGACATCCCACCAAAGACTGTATTGCCAAGCACAAGGCAAACCAGACCACAACAGCTAAATGTCCAAATTGTGGAGGCAAACATCATGCCTGGAGCACAACCTGCTCTGCACGGAAACAAAAAGTGCAGACAGCTCAGGCCAGGGTCAACACACTGACCAGCGGTACATCCACCAACACCAACGTCTGGAACACTCGTGCACAGCCACAACAGCCACCCGCTCTCACAGAGCAAAATTTCCCGAATCTGTCAATTCTGAATCAGACATTACACGAAAGTGTTGCAGAAGTCCAGCAAGTGCAAATGAGCAGAGAACACTTACTTTCGGAATCTACTCACCAGCTATACAGTTTTACCGAGGTCCAGCTGCAAACCATCGTGAAGATCATTGCAGAGACCATTATCAGTTGCCTACAGATGACGCAGAACGCCTCACAACAACAGACTCAAGACATCACTTGTGTGATAATGGACAAGATCGTGCAGCAGACCACAGTTACACGAGAGATAGACAGTCTCCGACAGGATGGAGCACAAGAGGACAAACAACGCAACTTGGACATACTGACTACCAACAACAGTCGGCTAGTCAAGACTCCGGGACATCAACATTCACAAACGCAACTGCAAGACGCAGTGACCACCCACGATCAACAGAATCTTCCAACACAGGTGACAGACAACAACTGCCAATGCAGTCTGATCTGCAGCAACGCCAACAAAGACGTATTGAGCGGCAGAGATGCGCAGGTTCCGCCAACACAAGAAACGGCCGCGAGCAATCAATGCAGTCCGACTTGCAGCAATACCAACAACAAAGTGATGGACCACAGTTCTGCACAGATTCCAACAATGCCGGGGTTGACCACGGACAATCAATGCAGTCCGACCTGCAGCACTTCCAACAACATAGCGATGGGCCACAGTTATGCACAGATTCCAACAACGTCGGGGATGACCACGAACTATCAATGCAGTCCGATTTGCAGCGACACGACTTGCGAGGCGGAGAATATAGAGGTCGATTCCGAGGAGGAGTTCTAGTAGAACAAGCAACACCAACCGAACCCGTCGTCTGGCCATTACGAATTCTGCAGTGGAACATACAAGGTCTTGGAAATAAAAAACACACACTTCAGGAGGCTGCAATCAGCACGAAACCAGATATAATCGTTTTGGAAGAAACTCTTTTCCCAGCCACGAAATCCTTCAGATTAGCTGGATATCAGCACTATGTTCTCCCGTATGAGCAGGGGAGACTAAGAGGATTAATGACCCTAGTCAGAAACACCATACCCAGCAAGAAAATAGACTCGGTTTCATGTGGGGATGGAGTAGAGGTATTAGCAGTTACAGTGAATATGGCTAATTTTGAGCTCCTCATATACAACGTCTACAAGCCCCCTAGACGTAAACTAGAAGCAGAGGCAGTGCTTGCCTTGGCCACGCAGGAAAATGTAATTATTGCTGGAGATTTTAATGCTCATCATCCAGAGTTAGGTGCAACTGGGCCAGCCAATGCAGATGGGCGCCATTTAGCTGCAGCTCTGCGAGAAGTACCTGAAATTACACTTCTCAACACTGGGGAACCCACTCACATTCTAGGAGGTTCCCTTGATCTTACATTCATCTTCACAGCACTCCAGCAACAGGCGACGTGGGAAGTAGACCCGGTGATCACCAGTGACCACTATGCTACTGTCACGACACTCAACCTGGCACGACCTCCTACACCTCCTGCGCAGCCTCGGTGGAATTTAGGAAAGGCCAATTGGAATGTATACCAGGAAGAACTTGAAAAATGGTATGCAACGTACACGCCACCTGAGGATTTGAACATACACGAGACCAATCTGCAGGAAGCCGTTGCAGCTGCTGCGAACAAAGCTATTCCAATCATTATCACAGGTAACACGAAACGAAAGAACTATTGGTTCTATAGTAATGACGTTAAAGAACAGAACCACAGAGTCAATATCTTCAGAAAACATCTAAAGAGAAACCCCACACCAGAAGGAAGAACTCTGCTACGAGCGGTGATATCTGAAGCAAGGCGAGTTTCTCGAGAAGTAAAGGAGGCAAGATGGTTTGAGTGGTGTCAAACTCTAAATGAACATAGTAGTCTTGGCAAGATATGGGGTCAGATTAAAACTATATCAGGTCGACCAGCCCGGCCACAGGCATGTATTCAACCATTGCAGGAGGCTGAGAGACTTGCTCTCCAATTTGCAGAAAGAACAGCTTCATATCAGCTTCCTGCAATGGTCCGAAGGCAGCAAGAACACTTAAAACAAGAGAGGATGACAGTCATTCATGAGGGCTTAGCTATAAATGACGAATGTGACTGTCCCTTCACCGAACAGGAACTAAGCAGAGCAAAAAAAGGTGGTAAGGACACTGCACCAGGTGCTGATAACATTACATACTCAATGATCGCACATGCAGGTCCTGCTGGAGACCGAGGGATGTTGGACGTCATCAATGCGTCTTGGCAGCAAGGCAAACTACCGCCCTCTTGGAAGAAAGCAGACATCATACCGATTCCTAAGCCGAATGAACCTGGCAATTACAGACCCATTTCCTTAATATCATGCGTTAGTAAAACTGCAGAACGGATGGTCTTAAATAGGCTACTGTGGAAGACTGGAGACCTTCATAAACACATATTTGGCTTCACTAGAGGTGTAGGTACTGCCAACTGCATAGCAACATTACTAGGAACAGTTAACTCGGGTCCAGCTATAGTGGTCTTCCTTGATCTGGAAAAAGCATTTGAACTTGCAAGCCCGCCAGCAATACTACACACCTTAGTTAAAAAAGGTGTGAGGGGGAAAATGCTAGCATGGATTCAAGATTACCTAAGTCACAGGTATGCCAGAGTAAAGTTGCAAGGACAAGTGTCGGACTACCACTTGCACGAGAATGGGACTCCACAAGGAGGAGTCCTCAGTCCTAGTCTTTTTAACATCCTTATGGAAAACCTTGTTACCATGTCCTTTACAGAAGGGGTTACATTGCTAAGCTATGCTGATGATCTAGCATTAGTCGTTACGGGTCCTTCACTTCTAAATAAAGCTCAGGGTGCTTTAGATCAAGTGACATCTGAATGCAGTGTTTTAGGGCTCAAAATATCTGCACAGAAGTCTAAGGCGATGAGACTAGGTGGCAAGGCTCCAGACAGGCACCTACGCATTCAGGACATTAACCTTCAGTGGGTTCCACAATATCGATATCTCGGAGTGTGGATTGATTTTAAGATGACATTCAATAAGCAAATTCAATATCTAAAGGAGAAAGCAAAGTCACGAATAAATATAATGAGAGCAATCACAGGGCCCCGTCTAGGAGCGGGACACAGAGTGTTGAGAATGTTTTACATACACGCCGTTCGTTCCCTGGTTGATTATGCAGCACCTGCCTTACTCACTCTTTCTCCTGGTCAGTGGGCAAACGTTGAGGTTCTTCAAAATGATGCATTGCGAGTCATAACAGGTGCTCCCAGATGGACTAAAATCCTGAACCTAAGACTAGAGACAAAGCTAACGTCGATTGAAATAAGGGTAAAGGGGATTGCTGCGTGCATGCTGACCAAGATATTGACTAGACCTAGAATCAGTTCACTTAAAGATTTGATCACTGGAGCACTAACTCTGGACAGAAGAGCCTCCAATAGCAACAGGTGGACCCATTGTGCGATAAACGCCATCGATACGTTCGATATGGCAAACACAGTCACTGAGAGGGGTGTCGACGACATACATGCAGACTTTGTTATACAAGCCCCTTGGGAATCTCTGCCAGCAGACTTTCAGATTATGGCTCTTGACGGAAAGAAGAACCAGACACATCCTCATCTGCTACGTCACATTGCACAGATGCATATAGAAGCAAACATGGCATCCGACAGCTTCACTTACTTCACGGATGGGTCAGTAGACCAGCAGGGACAGGAAACCGGAGCTGCAGTTAAAGCAGGAAACTCTGTATATAGTTGGAGGCTCTCAAATGGGTTTTCGACTTTACAGACTGAGATGCTAGCCATTCCAAAGGCTTTGGAACATGCTCTTGCTGAACACCGCCAACATGTTATCGTCCATACAGATTCGAGAACCGCCATTGAAAACTTGCAACAGGAACACATATGTGATAACATCCATCTGATCACCAATGTCTTATCATTCATGCACACACTCCACCGACAAGGCCGACGGGTGCTTATCAACTGGGTGCCAAGTCATGTGGGACTATTAGGTAATGACATTGCAGACGAAGCTGCAAAACTTGCTACTAAGAGGAGGAATGTAGACATTTACATACCACAGAGTCTCTCCCAGATGAAGAAAGTGATTCGAAACAGAGCAATGCGAAGGCTGTACAGTGACCACAACACAGCAGTTGCAACATCAGGATCTGCGGGTTGGTACAAGAATTCAACCAACTACGAACCACTTAGTTTGATGAAAGGGGGCAGTAGAACAACAGAAGTGCACTTACATCGCATCAGGCTTGAATACCCATGTGCATGGGAAATAGGCTTACGGGTTCCGGAAGGTGAGAGGAAATGTCAACACTGTGGAGAAATGCCCGACAGACCACTGGAACATTATCTAACACAGTGCACAGTTACAAACCCGTTAAGATTTCACCTTCGATTCGACAGAGCAGAGGAAGTTGTTAAACACATATGGCAAAATCTTACTGAAGCGACCATACGGGTCATACATACTCATCCTCCGCCCAGGTAAAACAGAAACGAGCATCACTTAGTGGGCCAGCCAGAGGCTTAGGGCCCGCGCAGGATTATCCCTGCTAAAAAGAAAAAAAAAAAAAAAAAAAAAAAAAAAGCGTGTGTTGCTCATACGTCCAACAGATGGCGCTATTTAAAAAAAAATGTTTTTTCCTGTCACAGGTAAGGCATGCATATAGTAAATATATAAAATGATGCGCCTATTTGATTGCAACGTTGTGTCCAAATTTCAAAACAATCGGTAAAGAGGTTTCGAAGAAATCCCTCACATGAAAAACATGAAAAACACAGTTTTTCAGAAAAAGAATGTTTTTTTTTTTTACCGTCACAGACGTGGCATCTATATAGTATGTGTATAAAAACCCGCTCGGATGCGAATGGAACGTTGTGTGAAAGTTTCAAAGCAATCTATGAAGAACTTTCGGAGATTAGCAATTTTGAAAAAAACAAACATTTCCATTTTTATTTATATAGATAGATAGATTTTTTTTTATACAGAATTGGGTTTCCCACGCTTACATCTTGTCTACCTGCCGCCTGGTAGCATCATCAGTGACAGCTGTGAATGGCCATGAAAGGTGTGAAAGGTCATGACAGGTGTGAAAGGTCATGACAGGTGTGAGAGGTCATGACAGGTGTGAAAGGTCATGACAGGTGTGAAAGGTCATGACAGGTGTGAAAGGTCATGACAGGTGTGAAAGGTCATGACAGATGTGAAAGGTCATGACAGGTGTGATAGGTCATGACAGGTGTGAAATAGCACGTGAGTACTAACTCCCGAGTTACCTAAAAGTGTACATAGATTAATTTTGGTGATTAGTTAATCACTCAATATCGGATCATCAGAGTTTTACCTTGAGACGTGTTTGCTCTGTCTTAGGATCCAAGGAGATTGTGAAATCATAATTTATTAGTGAGTGACAGCTCTAACCTTTCAAGTGTCAAGCTATGAGAGAGTGACGGACAAACTTGTTGTGTGTGTGAAGAATAGTATCATACAAACACATTTTTTGAGAAATTGGATTGTCTAACATATATTGCAGGAAGTATTGAGAGAGATTGATTACTACGGTCGTCTGAGTGACACGTAATTTTTTTAATTTTTTTTTTACATGCATGCATACGTATAAATACAATAAAACGAGAACAAAACAAACAGAACACAAACACAAATTACAACATCATAAAATCACAAAAGTACACGAAATACACGAAATACCGGCCTGATGGGCCGACAACAAAAATCAACAAACAACACAAACACAATGCATCCAGTACAGAAATAACAACAGTACAAAACATAAGGGTAACATTAGCTAGACAAAACATGAGGATAACACTTGCTAGACACCCAAGGATGCGTATAAATACAATAAACCGAGAACAAACCAAATCAGAACACAAATCACAACTTACAAAGCACATAAAATACCTGGCTGAAGGGCCGACAGCAAAAACCAAACATAATGCAAGATAGTACACAAAGAACAGTACAATACATGTCTTTCAATTTTAAGTGTACAGGAGAGCATGCATACAAGTACAATACAACGAGAACAGAAACAGAGCACAAAATCACGAATAACAAAGTTACTAAAGCACAAAAGTACAAATTATCAAATACACAAAATACCGGCCTGAAGGGCCGACAACAAAAACAACAATAAGCACATCAGTCCTTTTTCAAAGTACCCAAACCCGCACCCAACAACCCAGCCATTGATAAACAACACAAAACAAGCCTACTGGCCCCAGAAACCACACGGAGAGGCACAAATACATAACTACAATAAAAATAATAAAACACAAAAATTAACACTGAAACAAAAGGAAAATAACAGCGGCAATACATGACAATTGGAACAAAAACAAACAGGGCCACACAAGCAGCCCGAAGGGCAGCAACAACTACACATCAAACACGAACCACATGCAAAAATCGGGAAAACAACTCCAGCCCACCCACACTCCCCCACACGCATGTAACCGCACCCCACATCCAGGCACACAATCGGACACAATACTACAACACATACCACACACAAAAAAAAATGACTTGAAAGGAGGAAACACCTCAATGGGAGGCGAATATTTCTCAGGGAACTCATGCAGAGGATATTTCTGCTTATAGACCTCACATATTAAATACTCCAGGTCGATAGGTCAACAATCCCCCAGCCTCGGGGGGTGGGGGGTCATAAACTTAGGAATCACCTATTGAGGCAGAAGCGGCAGCTCCCGGAGCTGGGCAGCAGTAGTCGCATAACGAGGGAAAGGTGAGCGAACCACCCCCTCCTTGGAAGCAGAAGACACGGAAGAAGCGGGTGTAGGCTACCGAGACAGCCCCGCCGCCGGATGCACAGGAGAAGAAAACGAAGGCCGCCGAGACGGCAACATCACACCCGACACCGCAGGAGATGCAGAAGATACGATCGGAGACAGGAGACGCAGCAAAACCGCCGCCGATGAACCAGGGGACGAGCTGGGGGCACGGAACCCCAAGAGCAAGCAGCCTTTTTCAACACCACCACCAGGTCACCACGCTCACCAACAGGAGGAACCACCCCCACACAAAACCAGAACCATCTGACGCGGGCGACGCACCGGAAGCAAGCTCCACATTCACCACACCAGAATGGAAGTCCGAAACACCGTCACTGGCAGCCGCAGGCACATGGACCTCCGCAGCCACCAAAGAATGCGACACAACCGGAGCCACACCGCCGTTGCGGCTGGAAGACCCATCACCGTCGAATTCTCCTATATCAGCCCAAGCAGAAGATCGCCGAGAATGCTTGGGCATCGGCCACACATCCGAATCCGAATCCGAATAATACAGGAGAAGATGCCTATGGGGCGAGCCTTGAAGTGGGGACAGCTGAAGAAAAGTCGGTGAGAGGAAACGCTGAAGTTGGAGAGAAAGTGCCAGGGCTTGACCCAGCTGCGTGTCAATATGTCGATGCTGCAAACAACCCAACTTCTGGCTAGGCTGGGAGACGGGTCTGGAAGGCGGCAGTGACAGTGCTTCTTCATTCATTGTAGAGACAATCTGTTTTAGGTGGTGTCTTCTTTCTTCTGTCTTCTTGCTTCTTCTTCTTAATTTCTTCCATTCTCCTTTCTTCTTCCTTTCTTTCTTCTTTCTTCTAGCTTCAATGTCCTGCTCACTATTTTTTCATGCTTCGTATAATCATTTGATGCTTCTTGTACTAAGCGTAGTCATCTGGGAAGAGTTCGGGGGCCAATGTAGAGTCATCGCAATCCTCGTAGATTATTTCGTTGTCAAGACTAAACTTCCAATTACCTTCTGGATCGTACTGCCTGTATTCTTTTATCTTCTCGTTAAACATAAGGCTGAAGAGCCGTCTGGATTCGGGAGATCCGGCTGGTATGGTGTCAAGTTGTAGCAGTAATACATTTACTGCTGGAGAAATAGGTAGCTCAGGATACGGGACCAGGTCTGGTGAATATCCTATAACATCGACAGAGGCAGCAGAGTCTTCGTCAGGCGACAGGTGGAGTTCTGGAGAAGCAGCAGGAATAGGTTCCTGTGAAGCTGTAGTCTCAGGTACCGCTGGTGTAGTCTCTGGTGCAGCTGGTGTAGTGTCATGTACAGCTGGAATAGTAGATGGTTCGTCTGGAGTAGCAGTGTGCAAAGATATTGCAGTATCTGTAGCAGGTTGCAGAGGGTTGGCGTCAGCAGACAATGCAGTTGGTGATGTCAGGGACACAAGTAGTATTTGTTGCTGAAGTCGTAGCGATGGTGTTTGCTGAGGCTGTAGATGTGAAGAGTTCTTCAGGACCATTAAATTTTGGTAGACCATTGTCAGTGTACATGTTTAGAATTCGTACAAATTCCTTGGTGTTTGTGCCTGCAATCTTTTCAGCAGTGCGGATGAGGCCCATTATGGTACTATGATTCCTGTTGGGGAGCAGCATCTGGTGTGGTGAAGACTGGCTTTTTGAATGACCAGAGTGAGATTGCGGCTGTCGCAGCTGTGTCGATGATTGGTTAGCGGACTGAGATCCAGGGCCCCTATGGGATGCAGTCTGAGCAGAAGCTCCGCCCCCACTCAGAAGTGGAGGAAAGTTGGCGGCTTGCACGTTGAATGTTGATGGTTCTCGTTGAGTGGTGTTGGCATGCCTGGCGTCGGTCATCTTCTGTATTTCTTCACGTCTTCGAGGACACTCAGCAGAGACGGCAGTAAGGTGACCTTGGCAGAGAAGGCATTGGAGGAAGTCGTTGGTGCATCGTTTGAAGTGGTGATTCTCGGCGCACTTGCTGTACCGTTGGTACTGAGATGGACATTGTTTCGTAAAGTGTTAATAACTATAGCATTTAAAGCATTGTCGTAGCTGGTAGTAATGTTCTTTGCTGATTTGTCGGGGTGTGCAAGCGAGGCCGAAGCACCGGAAGCCGTTGATGGTAGCAGAGGTAGCTCTCTCAGACGAGGTGAAGGTTACCTTCATGGTGGAGAGGTTGCTGTCCTGCACAGGGATGAATTTTACAGTGACTGCAGTCAAGGAAGGATTATCTTCGGTTATACTTGTGGCGACGTCGGTGACAGATTTTTCGGAGATGAGGAAGCTCACTCTCCTTACAAAAACAGTCCTGGCTGCGAGGTAGCGTCGTGGTGGGGTGAGGAACATTTGCGCCTCCTCGAGAGCAGTAAGGTTGATGGGGTCAAATAGACGTTGTACGGCCTCGGCACTGCTGAACAGCAGTTGAGGGAGTCCTTCATCATCGACGACGACGTCCAGTGGTGCAACGTTGATTGTTGTTCTGATGAAATCTGAGATTTCTGACCGGGAAAGGGTCAGGTCCCCCTTTAAAGCGAACCGAAGCTCTCTACAGGACGGCAGCATCCTCAACCACTCGGGGAACCAGGTCGAGCACAGTAGGAGGCCCCACAGACACCCCAGCACCCAGCACAACCTGGGCACATGGCGAGGGCGCAGTGACAGGCACCACAGTTGAAGAACAGGAAGACTGGGGAGCCTTGCAGACGGGAGCCAGAAGAACCACGGGAGCGTCCGGGACAGCAATCAGGGCAGGACGAACACCCAACGGCAACACAACCCCCAGAGGAGAGGCAACAGCAACAGGAGGCGCAACACGCGACACAGCCTCCGGAGGAGGGGCGACAGCAACAGGAGATGCATCAGGTGACACACGGGGCACGGCAGCAGCCAAAGAGTCGTCCACATCCACAGCCACTGAATCCTCCTCCACAGGGAGTGGCAGGAAGTCCTCCTCACGCGCCTCATGCACGCTAACATACGTGACGGCACCACTGCGATCGGAGACAGTCATAGTGCCTGCACCTTCTGGCAGGGGCAAGGTCCGCCCCTCGTAACGACGTAAAAACTCCCGATACAACTCCTCTATTGTTAATTTGACAATCACCCTACGAGCAGTCACCAGCTCAATGCCATAAACATTCCCCACAGGGAATGTGTCACACAACACTAACCCCACCTCAGGATAACCCGCTCGATCAGAAAACTTGAGGCCTACAGACTGAGCACGCACAACAGGTGGGAGAGGGTCCCCATGGTGCCAACACGCCAAACTGCACCCTCCCACACGCAACTCCAGGTAGCAACTGGACTGACACATTAGTGGTGTAATTAGCGGGTGTCTTTTTGACAAGTTTATATTGTTATTCTCATTATGTTATTATTGTGCTGTGTTGTGGTGTCAAGTAAGGTGGCCATTCCAGACCGACAACCAGAGCGCAGCTCCATAGTCTGCTGAGACTGATGAATGCCTACTATACTATGTGGGGTCAAGTGACATTTTGTTATTGGCTCGTCTGTGTGATAAGTGATAGTTATTATAATAATTATTGAAGAGTGAAATAACATAATTAATGTAACTCATTGATTGTTAATTTTCTGAATGACAGAGTGTCATTTATTGTCTGAGTGACAGAGTGATTAACATAACTTATTGATTGTTAATTGTCTGAGGGACAGGGAGTAATTAACGTAATTGTGGTATACTGATTGTAATTTAATTGTTGTCATTAACGTAAATTAGCTTTGATTGTTAACTGCATGTATGACAGTGATTAACGTAATTGTTGTTAATTATTTTTTTCTTTGAATTGTTGACTTTCGTTGAGACAGTGTGTGTTTTAACGTAAATTAATTGACTGAATGTACTCGAGTGTTATCTGTCTGAGCGACAGAAGGATTAACATAAATTCATTCATTGTGATTGTATATCTTGTGACTTTGATAAAGTGAAGTGATTAACTTGTGTTGTTATTGTTGTTGAATGTCTTGGTGACATTTCTTGGGAATTCATTTACTTGAGTTAATGGTGTGTGTTGGTGGAGTGATTTTAAGACTGACATTGCTAGTGCAGTAATTTGCCAAGAGTGTTCACATAATGTTCAGGTTATTCTTCTGTTGTTCATGACCTCTCCAGTGGGTCGTGATGGTTAGTCTTTTTTGACAATCACCCTACAGGCAGTCACCAGCTCAATGCCATAAATGGTAGGTCCGAAGACCTGCTGCGAAGTGGTGGTTTTGGCAGTTGTTGAAGTGATACTCTTGAGCAACGTAAAGAACGTGGGACATTGTGTATTTAGTGAGTATGTTGTTGAATAAATCTATTTTTGCTAAGACACGTGTTTTTGATGTCCTTCCTTATTCTGCAGTACTGCCCCCTCCCAATCCTTCCTCACCCATTTGCTACTATTTCATTGATATGAGTTGGCTCAGGTTCTAGCCCCATAACCCCAATTACTAAATTAAAATTTAGTGGGAGAATCCATCCTCTACCTGCCAGATTTGCGTGCAAGCAAGTTGCAGAGAGAACGACCCAAGTGAGGAAGGTCTGGTATTGCTTGTGGAATTTGAAGACCGCCCTGGCCTTCATCGCCACCTGAAGTACTTAGATCTTTGTTTTTTTGCTCATGCCTCCTGAGTGTATTCATTTGTTTGTCTAAGACAAACATTCGAATCTACATCCTTTTACCAGTATTGATCTCACATTTTGGCATCCAGTGTTAGACTTGGTGGGGTAAAATTGGTCATAACACATCTGACGCTAGACGGTGCTTGACTTGTGGGGTAAAATTGGTCATAACACATCTGACGCTAGACGGTGCTAGACTTGTGGGGTAAAATTGGTCATAACACATCTGACGCTAGACGGTGCTAGACTTGTCGGGTAAAATTGGTCATAACACATCTGACGCCAAAGGCACCTTAGCACTACACCTTTTGCTGCTCTCAAAGCAATAGATAAATTAGTGCACATGGAGTCTGCAGGGGAGGAAAGCCCAAACAGCCCTCCAAAACCTACGACTCCGATACGGGATATCCACCCAGTTCACACAGCTACACAAATGAGCAAACAAAAGATCAAATTTTAACTTTGTTTACAATTCTGAAGAATTGTGTTGTTCGTACAGTCCTAAACAACGGGCTGTGACCCATGTTTTACTCCCCTATAATTTATGCGGGAAATATTCACCATAACAACTTGTAATTTTTAACTTTTAATCATAAAA
Source organism: Procambarus clarkii (assembly GCF_040958095.1). Classification (NCBI taxonomy): domain Eukaryota; kingdom Metazoa; phylum Arthropoda; class Malacostraca; order Decapoda; family Cambaridae; genus Procambarus; species Procambarus clarkii. The sequence goes on along the minus strand of NC_091202.1, from coordinate 6,337,736 downwards.
TATTACAAATAAATCTCTTATGAGAAAAATTCTTGTTTTCATTTGACTATAAAATTATTTTGCAATTTGTTACTGCTTTGGGACTGTGCCCAGCTGGTCCCTCCATCACACTCCAAAATAACAACAGAGATATTTAATATATCTGCAGTTATTTCTTACAAAATGCATGATTAAATTCTTTTTTAGGGAACTAATTGATTCAATATTGTTAATCTAAATTCGTAAATAAATGGAACCAAATGTTTTAAATATATAAGCAATACTAAAAAATCTTCAGTTTTGAGCAAAGAAGAAGGGAGGCAGCCAAGGAAGCATATATGCTCTCAAAAGGGTTTGAAATTGGTCAAGCTCTATCCTACACGTATGCTGAGAGCTAAGTGACACTTCTGACACTGTTTGGGTACGTAGATCGGGCCAGGGTAAAACCATTTTTGTTAACACCATTCATTGATGGTAAAAGTTCCAATGTGGTTCTAACACTATCAAGTGCATTGAAGGGTTTAAATTCCATGTCCCAGAAAGCGTCACCAGAAGCTGTTATGACCCTGGGGGTCGTAACGTTATTGCACTGTGGAGATTGATACAGAAGCGTATTGCAATTGTTAACATATGGAATAGAGAATATTCACTCATGTATGTATTTTAGTGTGATATAGGCTCTGAATGTGGAGAGATTGTTTGGTGAAAAGGTTTTTGTAAATATATTATTATATGATAGGGCTGGTGAGTTAGGTTTGGTTAAAGAAGGAGTGTTATTGTTTTACAGTTATACACAGGATGGTTTCTTCAAATTTGCAAATGGCAGGCGATTGCCTTCTTGCCAGACATAAGAACATTTTTGTTGTTCCTAGCTTTGTAGTTACACTGTGGTAGTAATTTGTTAGTGTATTGTAAAGCTAGGATGTTATGTTTATACTTGGAACTGCATGGTGGCAATTTAATATTGTATTAGAGGATAAGAAAATGGTTACTATACAATCAGCTGATCAACCCAGGCAGCCAGCCACATGGCAAGTGTGGAACTGGCCTGTCTCTTCTGTAGCAACCTTAGCTGGCTTGGACGTGTTGGCTGGGCGTCCCCTCCTCCTCTCCTACTCATACTTCTGAAGTGTAATTAAGTTTAGTAATACCCAGTACCATTCTTCGATTCTAAGTGTAGTTTTGTTTGTGTTCCCTGATCAGAGCCTGGAGTTCGATGTAATTAGGTCCAGGTACTGACCCTTGAACACGTGTCTGATATAATTATTCTCATTTAGGAAGTAGATTGTCCCTTAAGAAATCCTAGACGTTACCACTAGTTTTCCGTTTGTAAATATCGTCTCCTGCCCACGTGGAGTCAGAGAGGTAACGTAAGATCGAAGTGGTAAAGCATTTCTGTTGTAATTGAAGGTTTTTAGGGTTAATAAATTATATTGAGGTAAAACTTCAGCTATAGTTTCCATCACCCCTCTTGCTTAGGGTTAGGTGATCTGCTTAGACGACAGTCCTTCTTATTTTGTTGGAAAACGTTTCTCTGGGGACTGGGCCTATCCTAGCCCATTAGTTAGAATTTCCTTACCTAGTTTTTACCCTAACTCAGCCCCCCATGATATAACAGCTGCTAGTGGCCATATTGGATAGACAAGACAGGTCCCGCCCGCACGTCACTCACTTGGCCAGCTGTGTCCTTGTTGTCACATATGAATCAATTTAAATTTATCTTGTTTAACAATAATACAAAACTTAAATAATAACTAGTTATACATAAAATTTATAAATAAGATTTAGTTCATTCAGTGATGCTAATAAAGTTAACTTATTTAAGAACACACTTCAGCCACCTGAGCTGATTATATAAATGAGTTAAAAGTTAAATTAAAAATAATCACTGTACAGACTAACTCGAAATTTTGAATAAATACTTCAAATAATTAACCCCCAAAGGATTTCAGTGGGATCCAACAACGATTTGTTCTATACATTCCACTGAAGTAAAGATTTATTAACATAATTTCCAGCACACATGCATATCACAAACACACCTCAACACACGTTGAGCGCACCTGCACATCACCAGATCCCAGCAGAGTTGAACATACCTGAACATCACCAGATCCCTACAGAGTTGAACACACTGCACATCACCAGAAACGAGAATCATCAAGAGAGATACTTACATCAAGCTTGTGGACGTGGACGAAGAGCGTAGCATACCCAATGACCATAAGTATTATGGAGGGCAGGAAGATGGACAGTCCAATCAGCGTCGACCGCCGCGTCAAGGTGTATCCTATCTGTGAAGACAACATGTTACACTGATTATTTGTGGCATGAAGCATTATGAACTGGCTACTTGTAGAGCATATAATGTTAAACTGGTTACTTGAAGCATATAATACACTGATCTGGTTACTTGTGGTATGTTTAATGTTGAATAAGTTATTTTTATGACCGGATGCCTAATTACTTGCTGAACGTATTGCTTGTACTTCATAACATATGAATTGATTACAATCATTATATAACATGCTGACCCCGACTCTTATATATGACTGTCCCATTACAACCACCAGTCACCCTGCAAATATTAATAAAGCTATCTCCAAGAACTTACCTCCAACTCGGGACAGACAAAGAGAAGTAGAGAACATCTCTTTTGTAGATAGAGATATTCAGATTTTTAATGAATGCTACTGTAATAGAAACAATGAGTGTGACCGATTATTCTCATTATTTTGTTTAGTGATCAATATTACTCATATTATTGATCATTATAATGCAGGAATTTGCAAAATGTTAATGTATTGAGGAAGTTTATTTTGAATTTTATTATTTCTTGTGTGCCTGTTACTGATCATTCAATAATAAGACCATATCAAGAGTATTAAGTTTTTGACTACCTAGAAAAAGGATATATTTTTGACAACTTATATGCTTATGTTATTCATTGTGATTTTTTGTGCTAATAATAAGATTTTAAGTGATTAATAAGAGAGAATGTCTGTTTGTCCGAGGTTGAAGGTCAGATGCTCGATGCTAGCCTTATTAAACTTGCATGATTACTGATGATGTTTTCAAGTGTGTCACGATGGAGGGAGGGGGGTGGACTGGGGGGTTCAGGGTCGTCCTCTTGCACATCTGAAGAGTAGCATACCCACAATGTCCTTACTTCTCAAATCATCCATAGTCCATAGACTTTACGGATTATGTACAAAATTGTTTACAAAATTGCATAATTGAACTTAATTCAGATACTGACTGATTTGACTGGAAGGGTGGTAGTATGAAAATGTTGAATATTGGGAGGGCGGAAGAATGGGAGTTAGTGAGGGAAATTCGAGATAAGATTGAGAGGGAGAGTGAAATGGAGGATAGAAGTATGGAAGGGAGAGAGAGATATATATAGAAAAAGCCATATAGAGAGAAAAGCACCACTAGCTTTTCCACCTCGTGTATATATATATATATATATATATATATATATATATATATATATATATATATATATATATATATATATATATATATATATATATATATATATATGCGGAAAATCCACAGAGAAATATGAAATGAGGTGAACGTTTCGGCTCTGTTAAAGCCTTTGTCAACACCAGACTGACTCAAAAACTTCAGCTATAGTTTCCATCACCCCTCTTGCTTAGGGTTAGGTGATCTGCTTAGACGACAGTCCTTCTTATTTTGTTGGAAAACGTTTCTCTGGGGACTGGGCCTATCCTAGCCCATTAGTTAGAATTTCCTTACCTAGTTTTTACCCTAACTCAGCCCCCCATGATATAACAGCTGCTAGTGGCCATATTGGATAGACAAGACAGGTCCCGCCCGCACGTCACTCACTTGGCCAGCTGTGTCCTTGTTGTCACATATGAATCAATTTAAATTTATCTTGTTTAACAATTTAGTCAGTCTGGTGTTGACAAAAGGCTTTAACAGAGCCGAAACGTTCACCTCATTTCATATTTCTCTGTAGATTTTCCGCATAAAATGATCAGTGTTTTGTGATCGTCAATTGCATATATATATATATATATATATATATATATATATATATATATATATATATATATATATATATATATATATATATATATATATATATATATGCGAACAAGCCTGAATGGTCCTCAGGACTATATGCAACTGAAAATTCACACCCCAGAAGTGACTCGAACCCATACTGCAGGAGTAACGCAACTGGTATGTACAGGACGCCTTAATCCACTTGACCATCCCGACCGGACATAAGGAGGTGATAGCCGAAGCTATTTGAACCCCCCCACCCCCCAGCCGGCACCCGGATGGTAATCTTGGGCATAACATTTTATCAAATCACCTCATTCATTGGGGCACACGTGAGGAACACAAATGTGAACAAGCCTGAATGGTCCCCAGGACTATTTGCAACTGAAAACTCACACCCCAGAAGTGACTCAACCCATATTGCCAGGAGAACTCTGCATCTGGCGTACAGGACACCTAAACCACTCGACCAATATGACCAGACAAAAGAGGATAGTAGCCGAGGCTAATTCCCCATTCCCCCGCCGGCACTCTGATGGTAATCTTGGGCATGGTATTTTATCAAATCACCTCATTCTTTGGGGCACACGTGAGGAACACAAATGCGAACAAGCCTGAACCGAGTTAAAATTAACACCATTGGAGTTAAAATTAACGTAGATATATGACCGAACCTAACCAACCCTACCTAACCTAACCTAACCTATCTTTATAGGTTAGGTTAGGTTAGGTAGCCGAAAAAGTTAGGCTAGGTTAGGTTAGGTAGTCGGAAAACAATTAATTCATGAAAACTTGGCGTATTAGGCAAATCGGGCCTTGCATAGTAGGCTGAGAAGTGCGTTCTGGCTACTAGGTACGACACACACACACACACACACACACACACACACACACACACACACACATATATATATAACTGAAAACTCACACCCCAGAAGTGAATCGAACCCATACTCCCAGGAGCAACGCAACTGGTATGTACAAGACACCTTAATCCACTTGACCATCACGACCGGACATAATGAGGTGATAGCCGAGGCTATTTGAACCACCCCACCGCCGGCACTCGGATAGTAATCTTAGGCATAGCATTTTACCAAATCACCTCATTCTTTGGGGCACACGTGAGGAACACAAATGCGAACAAGCCTGAATGGTCCCCAGGACAATATGCAACTGAAAACTCACACCCCAGAAGTGACTCGAACCCATACTCCCAGGAGCAATGCAACTGGTATGTACAAGACGCCTTAATCCACTTGACCATCACGACCGGACATAATGAGGTGATAGCCGAGGCTATTTGAACCACCCCACCGCCGGCACTCAGATAGTAATCTTGGGCATAGCATTTTACCAAATCACCTCATTCTTTGGGGCACACGTGAGGAACACAAATGCGAAGAAGCCTGAATGGTCCCCAGGACAATATGCAACTGAAAACTCACACCCCAGAAGTGACTCGAACCCATACTCCCAGGAGCAACGCAACTGGTATGTACAAGACGCCTTAATCCACTTGACCATCACGACCGGACATAATGAGGTGATAGCCGAGGCTATTTGAACCACCCCACCGCCGGCACTCGGATAGTAATCTTGGGCATAGCATTTTACCAAATCACCTCATTCTTTGGGGCACATGTGAGGATCACAAATGCGAACAAGCCTGAATGGTGCCGAGGACAATATGCAACTGAAAACTCACACCCCAGAAGTGACTCGAACCCATACTCCCAGGAGCTACGCAACTGGTATGTACAAGATGCCTTAATCCACTTGACCATCACGACCGGACATAATGAGGTGATAGCCTAGGCTATTTGAACCACCCCACCGCCGGCACTCAGATAGTAAACTTGGGCATAGCATTTTACCAAATCACCTCATTCTTTGGGGCACACGTGAGGAACACAAATGCGAATAAGTCTGAATGGTCCCCAGGACAATATGCAACTGAAAACTCACACCCCAGAAGTGACTCGAACCCATACTCCCAGGAGCAACGCAACTGGTATGTACAAGACGCCTTATTCCACTTGACCATCACGACAGGACATAATGAGGTGATAGCCGAGGCTATTTGAACCACCCCACCGCCGGCGGTGGGGTGTTAAAATGCTATGCCCTAGATTAGTATCCGAGTGCCGGCGGTGGGGTGGTTCAAATAGCCTCGGCTATCACCTCTTTATGTCCGGTCGTGATGGTCAAGTGGATTAAGGCGTCTTGTACATACCAGTTGCGTTGCTCCTGGGAGTATGGGTTCGAGTCACTTCTGGGGTGTGAGTTTTCAGTTGCATATTGTCCTGGGGACCATTCAGGCTTGTTCGCACACACTCATATACATATATATATATATATATATATATATATATATATATATATATATATATATATATATATATATATATATATATATATATATATATATATATATATATATAAATATATTATTAAATATGACCGAAAAAGTAAGATTAATAATTCTAACACGAATTTTCTCAATCTTTCGTACATTTCTTTTCACTGTTGGAGGTAATTCAAAAATCAATTCTCCAAAATTCATTTTTATTTCTAGTCTGACGCGACACTTGAGCGCGTTTCGTAAAACTTATTACATTTTCAAAGACTTTACACATACACAACTGAATAGAACTTACATATCTCCGATTTGTTTATATCTTCATTTGAGTGAGGTGGATGGGGTGAGGTGGTATTTAATAGGGTATTAATTTCATCAACACAAGACAGAACACGAAACAATGGGTATTGAAATGGAAGTGATTGTAGAAAGCCTATTGGTCCATATTTCTTGATGCTTCTATATTGGAGCGGAGTCTTGAGGTGGGTAGAATATAGTTGTGCATTAATTGGCTGTTGATTGCTGGTGTTGACTTCTTAATGTGCAGTGCCTCGCAAACGTCAAGCCGTCTGCTATCGCTGTATCTATCGATGATTTCTGTGTTGTTTACTAGGATTTCTCTGGCGATGGTTTGGTTGTGGGAAGAGATTATACGTTCCTTAATGGAGCCCTGTTGCTTATGCATCGTTAAACGCCTAGAAAGAGATGTTGTTGTCTTGCCTATATAATGTTTTTTTTGGAGCTTACAGTCCCCAAGTGGGCATTTGAAGGCATAGACGACGTTGGTCTCTTTTAAAGCGTTCTGCTTTATGTCTGGAGAGTTTCTCATGAGTAGGCTGGCCGTTTTTCTGGTTTTATAGTAAATCGTCAATTGTATCCTCTGATTTTTGTCCGTAGGGATAACGTTTCTATTGACAATATCTTTCAGGACCCTTTCCTCCGTTTTATGAGCTGTGGAAAAGAAGTTCCTGTAAAATAGTCTAATAGGGGGTATAGGTGTTGTGTTAGTTGTCACTTCAGAGGTTGCATGGCGTTTCACTTTCCTTCTTATGATGTCTTCGACGAAACCATTTGAGAAGCCGTTGTTGACTAGGACTTGCCTTACCCTACAGAGTTCTTCATCGACTTGCTTCCATTCCAATGGTTTCGTCGAAGACATCATAAGAAGGAAAGTGAAACGCCATGCAACCTCTGAAGAGACAACTAACACAACACCTATACCCCCTATTAGACTATTTTACAGGAACTTCTTTTCCACAGCTCATAAAACGGAGGAAAGGGTCCAGAAAGATATTGTCAATAGAAACGTTATCCCTACGGACAAAAATCAGAGGATACAACTGACGATTTACTATAAAACCAGAAAAACGGCCAGCCTACTCATGAGAAACTCTCCAGACATAAAGCAGAACGCTTTAAAAGAGACCAACGTCGTCTATGCCTTCAAATGCCCACTTGGGGACTGTAAGCTCCAAAAAAACATTATATAGGCAAGACAACAACATCTCTTTCTAGGCGTTTAACGATGCATAAGCAACAGGGCTCCATTAAGGAACGTATAATCTCTTCCCACAACCAAACCATCGCCAGAGAAATCCTAGTAAACAACACAGAAATCATCGATAGATACAGCGATAGCAGACGGCTTGACGTTTGCGAGGCACTGCACATTAAGAAGTCAACACCAGCAATCAACAGCCAATTAATGCACAACTATATTCTACCCACCTCAAGACTCCGCTCCAATATAGAAGCATCAAGAAATATGGACCCATAGGCTTTCTACAATCACTTCCATTTGAATACCCATTGTTTCGTGTTCTGTCTTGTGTTGATGAAATTAATACCCTATTAAATACCACCTCACCCCATCCACCTCACTCAAATGTAGATATAAACAAATCGGAGATATGTAAGTTCTATTCAGTTGTGTATGTGTAAAGTCTTTGAAAATGTAATAAGTTTTACGAAACGCGCTCAAGTGTCGCGTCAGACTAGAAATAAAAATGAATTTTGGAGAATTGATTTTTGAATTACCTCCAACAGTGAAAAGAAATGTACGAAAGATTGAGAAAATTCGTGTTAGAATTATTAATCTTACTTTTTCGGTCATATTTAATAATATATGTCTACAGGAAAGACTGCTACCAAAATATACTAATATATAAATATATATATATATATATATATATATATATATATATATATATATATATATATATATATATATATATATATATATATATACCCCTTCTAGGTTAAAAAAAAAATATATATATATATATATATATATATATATATATATATATATATATATATATATATATATATATATATATATATATATATATATGTGTGTGTGTGTGTGTATGTGTGTATGTGTATGTGTGTATGTGTGTGTGTGTGTGTGTGTGTGTGTGTGTGTGTGTGTGTGTGTGTGTGTGTGTGTGTGTGTGTGTGTGTGTAAATCACGAAAAATAAACATGTGATTAAAAATGTGACAGTGTCAGACCACGGAGGAAAATTGAAACGAATTCCCTTAAGTACTCTCGTATATTAATACATCTTCAGAAGGAGTGGTTTTACAGGTCGAGTACTGGGCATAAATAGGCAGGAGAGAATGGTGGAGTGAGGTGAGGTACAATAAGTGGACACAAATATGAGCCGCACAAAAATTGCAGAGGGCCTATTGGGCCCTCTGCAAAAAGTTAAGGGTGAGGTGAAAAAACTTATGACAAACACAAGACAGAACAAGAGTGTTTTGTTTTGTTTTGTTTTTGTTTTGATGGACCTATTGGCCCATCCGATGCAGCTCCCATTCAAAACCACACACAGGCCCAGACATGGATAATCATAGCATAAGATAGTAAATATTTACAATGAATTAGTGAGACAAATGTGTTCCAATGATCCTACTCAAATCGCCCTTTGATTGATCTATTAAAATTGGATCTAAGTTATATAAACCACTGCTAATGTTCAAATTACTTTTTTTGTGATCTGTATCAAAGCAGATTCAGTTATGTTTCTGTTATAAGTGCTTTTACAATTCGTTATTGAAGAAGCAATTTTCCAATCAATTTGGTGAGCATCTTCTGACAAATGAACGAACAACGCATTAGACAATTGGCCATGTCTTACAGAGTATTTATGTTGCGAAATTCTACATTTCAAATCTTTAGATGTTTGCCCAACATAGAACTTATTACAGTCTTTACAAGGTATTTTATAAATGACACAATTATCACTACGAGGGCTGTTTCTAACTAATAGCTTACCAACAGTATTTTCATAGCTAGACAATACATGTATATCAAAAAGTTTCAAGGCCTTTATAATGTGGTTTATAATAAAAACGTCTGGTTAACTCTAGTTTATAATATAAACATCTAGTTAACTGTGGTTTACAGTTTAAACATCTGGTTAACTGTGGTTTATAATATAAACAAATGCTTACTTATGGAGTATTTCATGACTATTTAGTGATTTGTTTTGTCTTTATTGTATAAATAACAATATTTATTTACAAAAGTTAAAACAAGCAACAAATAAGATGCACAATAGAAAACCACACGACAGGAAACATACCCAAAAACACACTACAAAACCGAAACAAAACAATAAAGTATTGAACAAACCTTGAAGACACTCTCTACAGCCTTCTGCTTTTGAATTTTGAAGTCGTGGATGAAATATGTACTAAATTTTGAACTCCCGTCGAACTCGATCGTTGTTTTTTCTGCGGTGAATGAGACGAGATCTTCACCGACGGAGGACAGTTGTATCAGGACGCCACACAGCTGCACGTCAAACGGGTAGTAGAAGACGTTAAAGTCGCAGACGAAGCTGCTGCTATAGTGCTGCTGCTGGACGATGAGGGCTGCGTCTCCACTGTATACAATATCTGTCAGTAAATTGGACAGATGCAATTAATGTATACCATTTTATTAGCATGAATGCTTGTCTTTCCACTGTCACAGATCACTAAGAGCAAAACAAGTCAATATTAAATCCAACATGTCACAGGACATATGAAAACCTAATTACCCTGGTTAAATGTCATGATATAGTGAAACTTTCATATCACAGGACTTCGATGGATTTTCAAAAGAGGACGAAAAAGCAGCAGGAATCCTTTCAGGATTTAATGCGAGATTGAAGGCGTTGCCTAACAATTGCAACTTTGGAGCACAGTTTTACTGTTGGGTGAAGGACCAGTTGTTCATGGCAGTAGAAAATTAGATATTTTTTCCCTAACCTAGTGGCGGAAAGCTTGGATTTGCAATCGATGACTTCATGGACAGTGCTAGAGAGGATTTTAAACCTGGAAAAGGCTTTCGGAGGTACGAAATCTACTACATCAGAAACTATGATCGTCCAGGGCCTGACAAAATGTAAACACTGTGGGGTACAATCACAGTAGGGGCAACTACAAGTTAAAGGACTACATATGCAATTTTTGTGACAAGAATGTCACAAAACTTCATGTTCCCCAAACAACAGTGTCGATTCCCTACTGCACCCTGCTGAAACGAAGGGAAATAGACAAGGAAAGCTGGTTCGAACTGTTTCCAGTAACACATCCCTTTTTACCTGGTTGAAGGCATTTTTAAAGTCTAACTTAATTAATGCCTTATTTTCTGGGAGGTGCTTGATATAGGCTCGTGCTGCATGAGCTGCTGCTTCACAGCCATGGGGGACACCAAAACCTAGTTGATGGGGTCGAAGCACCGTTGCAGCGTCTATGCTAGTTTTTTGACAGCTGCCCTAGCAACAAGGCGCTGAAGTGTGTTACCCACGGCAATGGATCTGACTCCACCATCCTTCTTCGTAAGGGCACAAAGGGATGCTCCGAAGAAGAAGGGTTTAATTGTATCTGGGATCAACCCGAAGAGGCAGTCGTTGACAAATTTCGTGATCTCTGACAGTAGTATCTCGTCTACTTCGCCGAGAACCTGGTTTGTCATCTCCTTGAGGTGCTGAGGTCTTACTCCAGTACATCCCCCTACTGAGCCTGGCGGAAATGACATGATGGCATTGTATACCTCTGACGCTTGGAGGAATAGAGGTCCCATGTCTTAGGCATTTGTGTCCCGAGCAGTGGGTTCTCATGGTACTCTGGGAGGGTGCTTCTCTCTCATTGAGTCGGCAGTTGCAGTATTTCTAGGGGCGATTGTTTCTTCACTGGTAAGTAACCTAATTGCCCCTTCTGTGTTGTCCTCTTCAATTTTCTTGGTCACTTGTGTTCGAAGCTTAAAATTATCATTGGAACTCTTCGGTCTTCCACGACGGTTTTTGCGTTGAGGAGGGATGGGGATCACGTTGTCAGCTCTGGGGAAATTGCTTATTGCCCTAGTGACTGATGAGGCTAGTGACTTGCCTCCTCTTGCAGGTACACCTAAGCAAATATTGCCAAACAGGAGCAAATTATGCCATGCTTTGATGGTTGCCGCGGCATTAAGATTTGCAGACCGTTCATTCACTTTCCTTTGAAGGTCTGTATATTTCCCTGCTGCAAATGGGCGCGCTGCTTTAGGAATGTGGGGAAGAGTTCTGGTGGTGGATGCTTTGATGGCCCCCAGGAGGTCATCTGATGACATGAAGTTTGCTGGGATGTATGGGGGTGCCGGGGGACCTGTGGGCCTTCTCTCTCTACAGGTACCGTCCATGATCCCCTCACAGCCGTTGTGCTGACGTAGGGTCCCATCGTTTCTAAGGCTGTGAGATTCATCACAAACCCGACACGTTCCTCTGCGTCTAGATCCTCTGGTTGCGCCTCTGGGTGCATTGGTCCCAGGACCGTGTTCTTGGCTGAGGGGTTCCTGGTTAGTTGGGGAAGTCCCCTCCGTCCCCCGGGTGGGCTGTGACATCGGCGTGCCGAGGGAGGGTGGACACGGGTGGTGGCAGCAAGGGTATTTGGCTGTCCCTCGCACTCACCACTCATGTGGGTACTTGTGTCTCCCTCCCTTTTGGGAGGAACCTGAATGCTTGCTGTGACCTGTGTGATATCTGGGTGCATGGAGGGTGACACATCTCTGCAACAGACACTGTGTGGTCGGTGAATAGGTGGGTGGGCGCATGGTGGGCTGGGTGGGCGCATGGTGGGCTGGGTGGTGGGGTGGCTGGAGGTACAGTGGTGCGGTGAGGCCGGCAGGCGGGGAGGGGTGGTGGTTGACTGGGCCTTGCTCGGCTTGAGAGGCTGGGGGTCTGGGGGGGGGGGTCTGGGCGACACTTAAACACTGGTAAAATTTTGTTGTATATCACTGCACAATGGTGAATGAATCATACACTTGTAGTCTGACACACTGTGAGCTCCATTAACACTAAACATGTTTGCTAATTTTTTATTTTCTTTCCCAACTATATTTCTATGAACACTGTGTGGCACATGGGTGACCCTCCCTCGCCTGACCACACAACAACACCCCCTCCCCCCACACCTTCACTGTGGGAGGCCTACAGGGAGCCGGTCGGCCGAGCGGACAGCACGCTGGACTTGTGATCCTGTGGTCCTGGGTTCGATCCCAGGCGCCGGCGAGAAACAATGGGCAGAGTTTCTTTCACCCTATGCCCCTGTTACCTAGCAGTAAAATAGGTACCTGGGTGTTAGTCAGCTGTCACGGGCTGCTTCCTGGGGGTGGAGGCCTGGTCGAGGACCGGGCCGCGGGGACACTAAGCCCCGAAATCATCTCAAGATAACCTCAAGAAATCACCTCAAGATAACCTCACTGCCCTTATATTCAATACGGTATATTCATCTGTTTGATCTGTTTTTGTTGAGATGGTCCACTCCCGGCACTTCCCGTCCACTCCAGTACCTTCCTAGAATATTCACACAGCACCTTGTGCAGACTAGGCTCGGTGGCACCAGGATGCCACTCAGTATAGCTCAGTAAATAACAGAGCCTCCCTCCACGTGTCCGCCCGCCACGGCACCACGGCACCACACACACACACAGAGAAAGACCTGGGGGTTGATATCACGCCAGACCTGTCCCCTGAAGCTCATATTAAGAGGATAACATCAGCAGCATATGCCAGGTTGGCTAACATAAGAACGGCCTTTAGAAACTTGTGTAAGGAATCTTTCAGAACATTATATACCACATATGTCAGACCAATCCTGGAGTATGCGGCTCTAGCATGGAGTCCATATCTAGTCAAGCATAAGAGTAAACTGGAAAAGGTTCAAAGGTTTGCCACCAGACTAGTACCCGAACTGAGAGGTATGAGCTACGAGGAGAGACTACGGGAATTGAACCTCAATTCGTTGGAAGACAGAAGAGTTAGGGGGGACATGATCACCACATTCAAGATTCTCAAGGGAATCGACAGGGTTGATAAAGATAGGCTATTTAACACAAGGGGCACACGCACTAGGGGTCACAGGTGGAAACTGAGTGCCCAAATGAGCCACAGAGATATTAGAAAGAACTTTTTTAGTGTCAGAGTGGTTGACAAATGGAATGCATTAGGAAGCAATGTGGTGGAGGCTGACTCCATACACAGTTTCAAGTGTAGATATGATAGAGCCCAATAGGCTCAGGAACCTGTACACCTGTTGATTGGCGGTTGAGAGGCGGGACCAAAGAGCCAGAGCTCAACCCCCGCAAGCACAACTAGGTGAGCACACACACACACATATATATATATATATATATATATATATATATATATATATATATATATATATATATATATATATATATATATATATATATATATATATATATATATATATATAAATATATATATATATATATATATATATATGTCGTACCTAGTAGCCACAACGCACTTCTCAGCCTACTATGCAAGGCCCAATTTGCCTAATAAGCCAAGTTTTCATAAATTAATTGTTTTTCGACTACCTAACCTACCTAACCTAACCTAACCTAACTTTTTCTGCTACCTAACCTAACCTAACCTATAGAGATAGGTTTGGTTAGGTTAGGTAGGGTTGGTTAGGTTTGGTCATATATCTACGTTAATTTTAAGTCCAATAAAAAAATTGACCTCATATATAATGAAATGGGTAGCTTTATCATTTCATAAGAAAAAAAATAGAGAAAATATATTAATTCAGAAAAACTTGGCTTATTAGGCAAATCGCGCCTTGCATAGTAGGCTGAGAAGTGCGTTCTGGCTACTAGGTACGACATATATATATATGTAACTGAAAACTCACACCCCAGAAGTGACTCGAACCCATACTCCCAGAAGCAACGCAACTGGTGTGTACAAGACGCCTTAATCCACTTGACCATCATTAAGGGGTCTTGTACATACCAGTTGCGTTGCTTCTGGGAGTATGGGTTCGAGTCACTTCTGGGGTGTGAGTTTTCAGTTGCATATTGTCCTGGGGACCATTCAGGCTTGTTCGCACACACTCATATATATATATATATATATATATATATATATATATATATATATATATATATATATATATATATATATATATATATATATATATATGTCGTACCTAGTAGCCAGAACGCACTTCTCGGCCGACTATGCAAGGCCCGATTTGCCAAATAAGCCAAGTTTTCCTGAATTAATATATTTTTTCAAATTTTTTTCCTATGAAATGATAAAGCTACCCATTTCATTATGTATAAGATCAATTTTTTTTTATTGGAGTTAAAATTAACGTAGATATATGACCGAACCTAACCAACCCTACCTAACCTATCTTTATAGGTTAGGTTAGGTTAGGTAGCCGAAAAAGTTAGGTTAGGTTAGGTAGGTTAGATAGTCGAAAAACAATTAATTCATGAAAACTTGGCTTATTAGGCAAATCGGGCCTTGCATAGTAGGCTGAGAAGTGCGTTCTGGCTACTAGGTGCGATATATATATATATATATATATATATATATATATATATATATATATATATATATATATATATATGTCGTACCTAGTAGCCAGAACTCACTTCTCAGCCTACTATTCAAGGCCCGATTTGCCTAATAAGCCAAGTTTTCCTGAATTAATATATTTACTATAATTTTTTTCTTATGAAATGATAAAGCAACCCTTTTCTCTATGTATGAGGTCAATTTTTTTTTATTGGAGTTAAAATTATCGTAGATATATGACCGAACCTACCCAACCCTACCTAACCTAACCTAACCTATATTTATAGGTAAGGTTAGGTTAGGTAGCCAAAAAAAGCTAGGTTAGGTTAGGTTAGGTAGGTTAGGTAGACGAAAAAATATTAATTCATGAAAACTTGGCTTATTAGGCAAATCGGGCCTTGAATAGTAGGCTGAGAAGTGCGTTCTGGCTATTAGGTACGACATATATATATATATATATATATGTCGTACCTAGTAGCCAGAACTCACTTCTCAGCCTACTATGCAAGGCCCGATTTGCCTAATAAGCCAAGTTTTAATGAATTAATGTTTTTTCGTCAACCTAACCTACCTAACCTAACCTAACCTAGCTTTTTTTGGCTACCTAACCGAACCTTACCTATATATATAGGTTAGGTTAGGTTAGGTAGGGTTGGTTAGGTTCGGTCATATATCTACGTTAATTTTAACTCCAATAAAAAAAAATTGACCTCATACATAGTGAAAAGGGTAGCTTTATCATTTCATAAGAAAAAAATTATAGTAAATATATTAATTCAGGAAAACTTGGCTTATTAGGCAAATCGGGGGGGCAGCCATTGTTTATACTAAGACCAGAGGCACACGGGAGCAAATACGGCTCCTGTTAATTTTACTTGGACGTAGTGTTATGGAAACCAAAGGTGTACCATCTTCAACACGCTGTCAACAAATCAAGTTAAGTGTTCTTTCCGAAACCCATTATCTATCATTAGTGGCCATTAATGTCATTGGGTAGGGTTAGCCGGTTAGAGCACGAGATAGCCTCAAACTAAAGGTAATTAAGCCAGGTCTTTATTGTTCCATGTACAGTATTTTCTCTGATATACCTGTCATATATAGGTATCTGGCTTTACAGCTAGCGCCCTTTTGACAGGTCAAGACGAGGAAGTATCTTTTGTGCATTAGTTAAAAGGGTGATGGAAGCTACCTCAAAGAGGGAAAATGTGGAGTCTACACTCTAGTTATACCTGGTGGACTAACCTGCTGTACTATAAGATAAGGAACCTCTTCAATGTATGTAGTCTAATACTGTAGTTTGATTAGCTGCATATATATAAATTTAATTAATATAAACCCCCCTAATGTGTAGAGGATCGATTTGTGAGATTATGAGATTATTGCAGAAATACAGTCCACTTATCATTATACAAATTGCTATCGAAGTATATAAATTAACGTAAATATAAATTCTATATATATTCATATAAATTAAATAAATATAAATCTCACAGGTCGGTTCCCACAATATATATATATATATATATATATATATATATATATATATATATATATATATATATATATGTTGTACGTAGTAGCCAGAACGTCGTACTTGGCCTACTATGCAAGGTCCGATTTGCCTAATAAGCCAAGTTTTCCTGAATTTACATATTTTTATATTTTTTTTCCTGTGAAATGATAAATCTGGCTATTTCATAATGTATAAGTTAATTTGCTTATATTTAAGTTAAAACTAACGTAGATATATGACCAAACCTAACCAACCCTACCTAACCTAACCTATCTTAACCTAGCCTAAACCAATATAACTACGTCAATAATTTATGTTCCTAATATAATATAATAATAATAATTAAAATAAACTAATTGGAAACAATTTATGGATAATAAAGAAAATCACTCGGCCTGTTAGGCAAATCGGGCCTTGCATAGTAGGCCGAGAAGTGCGTTCTGGCTACTAGGTACGACATATATATATATACATATATATATTACTATATTTTGGTAGCAGTCTTTCCTGTAGACATATATTATTAAATATGACCGAAAAAGTAAGATTAATAATTTTAACACGAATTTTCTCATTATTTCTTATGTTTCTTTTCACTGTTGATGGTAATTGAAAGATCAATTCTCCAAAATTCATTTTTATTTCTAGTCTGACGCGACACTTGAACGCGTTTCGTAATAACTTATTACATTTTCAAAGACTTTTAGTTTACACACATACAACTATAACCTGCAAACACTAAACAGAGTTCTTACTATGCTATGATTTAAACAGCTTTCATTTTATTTTATACCTGCATTTTGGGTGAGGTGATATGTTACAACAGTTTTGGATGAGGTGAACAAAACTTTCAAGTTTTGTGCCACAACTTTCAATATAGTTGTGCCACAACTATATTCTACCCACCTCAAGACTCCGCTCCAATATAGAAGCATCAAGAAATATGGACCAATAGGCTTTCTACAAACACTTCTATTCAATATCCATTGTTTCGTGTTCTGTCTTGTGTTGATACTTTTAATACCCTATTAATATCCTCTAATGCCACATCATCCTTCCCACCTCACTCAAATGTAATGCCACATCACCCTTCCCACCTCACTCAAATGTAGATATAAAATCAGGGAAACGCAAGTTCTAATCAGTTGTGTATTTGTGAAGTCTTTGAAAATGTAATAAGTTTTACGAAACGCGCCCGTGTCGCGTCAGACTAGAAATAAAAATGAATTTTGGAGAAGTGATTTTTGATTTACCTCCAACAGTGAAGCATAATGTACGAAAGATTGAGAAAATTCGTGTTAGAATTATTAATCTTACTTTTTCGGTCATATTTAATAAAATATGTCTACAGGAAAGACTGCTACCAAAATATACTAATATATATATATATATATATATATATATATATATATATATATATATATATATATATATATATATATATATATATATATGTCGTACCTAGTAGCCAGAACGCACTTCTATGCCTACTATACAAGGCCCGATTTGCCTAATAAGCCAAGTTTTCTTGATTTAATATATTTTCCCTAATTTTTTCTTATGAAATGATAAAGCTACCCATTTCATTATGTATGAGGTCAATTTTTTTGATTGGAGTTAAAATTAACGTAGATATATGACCGAACCTAACCAACCCTACCTAACCTAACCTAACCTATCTTTATAGGTTAGGTTAGGTTAGATAGCCGAAAAAGTTAGGTTAGGTTAGGTTAGGTAGGTTAGGTAGTCGAAAAACAATTAATTCGTGAAAACTTGGCTTATTAGGCAAATCGGGCCTTGCATAGTAGGCTGAGAAGTGCGTTGTGGCTACTAGGTACGACATATATATATATATATATATATATATATATTTATATATATATATATATATATATATATATATATATATATATATATATATATATATATATATATATATATATATATATATGTCGTACCTAGTAGCCAGAACTCACTTCTCAGCCTACTATGCATGGCCCGATTTACCTAATAAGCCTAGTTTTCATGAATTAATGTTTTTTCGACAACCTAACCTACCTAACCTAACCTAACCTAACGTTTTCGGCTACCTAACCTAACCTAACCTAACCTATAAAGATAGGTTAGGTTAGGTTAGGTAGGGTTGGTTAGGTTCGGTCATATATCTACGTTAATTTTAACTCCAATAAAAAAAAATTGACCTCATACATAATGAAATAGGTAGCTTTATCATTTCATAAGAAAAAAATTAGAGAAAATATATTAATTCAGTAAAACTTGGCTTATTAGGCAAATCGGGCCTCGCAT
Organism: Procambarus clarkii; assembly: GCF_040958095.1. Taxonomy (NCBI): domain Eukaryota; kingdom Metazoa; phylum Arthropoda; class Malacostraca; order Decapoda; family Cambaridae; genus Procambarus; species Procambarus clarkii. Next base: position 6,318,672 of record NC_091202.1, on the reverse strand, counting down.
AGTAGGCTGAGAAGTGAGTTCTGGCTACTAGGTACGACATATATATATATATATATATATATATACAAGGCCCGATTTGCCTAATAAGCCAAGTTTTCATGAATTAATTGTTTTTCGACTACCTAACCTACCTAACCTAACCTAACCTAACCTAACCTATAAAGATAGGTTAGGTAGGGTTGGTTAGGTTCGGTCATATATCTACGTTAATTTTAACTCCAATAAAAAAAAATTGACCTCATACATAATGAAATGGGTAGCTTTATCATTTCATAAGAAAAAAATTAGAGAAAATATATTAATTCAGGAAAACTTGGCTTATTAGGCAAATCGGGCCTTGTATAGTAGGCTGAGAAGTGCGTTCTGGCTACTAGGTACGACATATATATATATATATATATATGTATATATATATATATATATATATATATATATATATATATATATATACATATATATATATATATATATATATATATATATATATATATATATATATATATTGTAACGGTAACGCGTTGGTGTTCGGCTGTTTAAGGCTAGGGGTATGGCCTCGTCACATAGTTATTAAAAAAAAATAGAAAAACTGGAACTTCGTCTGTGGTAAGGTAAGGAGAAGACACACAAAACACAAGTAAATTTTAACAATGAAATTTTAACTACGTTAAATAAATCAAAACATAAATAAAAGGGACAAACAAATTCGTATAATAAAATCAATCAATCAAAATAATAAGAATAATTAAATGACACAATGAAAAGTTACGTTAAGACAAAATAACAAGAAGTGCAATACAAAATAAAGGAAAGGTGCTGGAATATTGGCTTTAAGCTACCACCTCTCTCAGTACACGCTAACGTCTAGCCGGGAGGAGTGATAACCACGAAAGCACTGAATATTGTGAGGTCTGAGGTCGTGGCGACCCCAGACATCAAGTAGTATGGGGGCTGGAGTGCAGTTGCAGCCAGACCGGCGACCAATCAGCGGAGCCGGTAGCGATCAACAGGTAGTTTGGCGGTTTGAGTCTTAACAGGTGTCTCTGGCTGCAACGTTTTGCGCTCTGGCAAACCTTGGAGATGTTGTTGTCGTTGTTGGACATTTCTTCCATAGTAGTATTATATAATTTCAACGACGTAATTGTGGAGGGAAGAGCAGGCTCAATCTCTTGAAGGAGATTATCGTCACAACTCTCCCCCGAAGCCTGCGGTTCTGGAAGAAGTACGTCGTTATGTGGTGGAGTAATGGGTGGAGTTGCTTCTACTTCATAAACTCTGGAGAGATCATGGGCTAAGATGTTGTCAGACTCTTGGTATAGCGTGTCTCCAGGTTGAATTTCTGCAGTTAGCAAGCCCATAGTAGAAGACGTTGAGATGAGAAGTGGGCGTGCTGCAGGAGGTGTAGGGTGGTGTGGTCCGTGTTGATGGTGGACCGAGCACTTTTCAGGTGTGGAGTGAAGTGCTGAAGCTTCAGGATGAGGAAGAGTAGCTCCTTGCCAATTGTTCCGTAGATCCTTGTAGCAGTAGTCGCTGACAGGTGTATTCTTCTCGCCTCGTTGCTGCATCACGACACCACCAACGTCGGTACCCCTGGCGTCGACATGGAGGATGAAGGGTTTATCTGACGAGGTGAGAGTGGAATTAGAAGAGGGCAAAGGAGCACGATTATTATCCTGAAAGCATTTGGGAAGATCATTAAGGATTTCGGAATTAGAAAGCGCTGACTCCTTGTCAGTGCTTTCGGGAGGAGAAGCTGGGATGGTCTCACTGTGGATGTAGGGTTCTGTGAAGGTGGAATAGTTAGTTAGGACAGTGGGAGGAGTACCATTATATTGCTTCAGGAGGTTGACGTGGCACAGCTGGGTCTTCCGCCGCCTATCTGGAGTCTCTATTACGTAGTTGTTATTATTCCTGCACTCTTTGACGCAGTAGGGTCCTGAAAACCTGTTTTGTAAAGGTGAACCTGGGATAGGGAAATAGGCAAGGACGAAGTCTCCCGGCTTGAATTTTCTTACTTTGCTGGTCTGGTCGTAATGAGTCTTCATTCTCACCTGGGCTTTCAATAGATTATCATGGGCAAAGCGGTGGACTCTCTCTAGAATGTGTTGAAGGTTTTGAAGAAACTGGGGCACATTCTGATGCTCACTGAAGGTGGCATCTCTGAGAGAGTCTTTGAAAGCCTTAAGGGGAGTACGGCACTTACGGCCGTAGAGCACCTCATAAGGAGATACTCCTAGGGACTCATTGGGGAGACTTCTGAAAATACACATTATAAGGTCAATCTGCTTATCCCAATCCTTCGAGGTTTCACTACAAAACTTTTTCAAGAGTGCTTTGATGGTCTGATGACTACGTTCAAGAGAACCCTGTGAAGCAGGATGATAGGGGCTGGACAATACCTGTTTGATGTTGAACTCCTCCAGTGTCCTTTTGAAGAGATCACTGGTGAAGTTGGTACCACAGTCACTTTGAATCTCCCTGGGAAATCCGTATTGAGTGAAGATCTTCAATAGATGTTTTATAACCGTAGCAGCCGTGATGTTCTTCACTGGAACTGCTATGGGAAATCTGGTGGTAGGACACAGGATGGTTAGGATGTAGGCGTTACCTGAACTGGTCCGAGGTAAAGGACCAACACAGTCTATTATGAGTCTGTGGAAAGGTTCCGCAGGCACCTGTATGGGAATCAGTGGTGCTCTGGGAATGGAGACGTTCGGTTTGCCTGCCATCTGACATGTATGACACTGTTTTACGTACTGTTTGACGTTATTTACCATACCTGGCCAGTAGTAGTCTTGACGAATCCCATGGTAAGTCTTGTTGAAGCCGTAGTGGGAGAATGCTCCGTGGGCCAGGTGTAGAATAGTGGGCCGCAGGCTGGTGGGAATCACAAGTTGTTCGATGTTGGCCCAATCGTCCTCCTCCTTCAGTTTACTGGGTCTATATCTGCGGTAGAGCAAGTCGTTCTCTAGGAAGAACCCAGGAATACTGTCGGGTTGAGTCTCGGCCTGGAAAAACAATGGTGTTAAAGTAAGATCTTCCCTCTGCAACTTACGGAACTCCAACTTGGTCAGATGCGGGGGGAGTTTCTGAGGGTCTTGAGGGACAGCGGTAGCAGTAGAGTCAGCTGGCTGTGGACGTGCGGCTTGTGCACGGGTGGTCACGAGAACCGGAGGAGAAACTTCATCACTCTCTTGAACCTCTGCTGGAACATACTCAAGAATAGGGTTTATTGGCACAGAGTTACACACCTGGGGTTTGTCCATGACGATCAGGTTGGTCGGTTGCAGGTCTTCTGCCAAGTCGTTGCCTAGGAGAAGTTGCACTCCAGGCATGGGAAAAGGCTTTTCCCTGACGGCGACTTGGACTTCCCCGTTCACGTAGGGACAATCCAGGTGGACTCTGGCGAGAGGGTATGGAGTGGTAGCAGTGAGGTCAGTGATGAAGACAGTTTCTCCGGTGTAGACGATGTTGGGCACAGCCGACTTCAAGATGATCGATTGTAGAGCCGCTGTGTCCCTCAAGATCTTCAATTTGAAACGTCCCTCCGGATTTGAACCGTTGGCAGAGACAGTTCCAGTATACAGGTGGTTACTGAAAAGAGAAAGATCATTAACATCAACACCAACATTCATCACAGGCTTACCGGACTTAGGAGGAGTTGGTTTGGGTCTTTGTTGGTCAGTGGTTCCCTTGTATTGAGACTTACCACACTTGTCTATGGTATGTCCATAGAGTCTACAATACTTGCAGTACAGTTGTGAACCAGCTTGATCGGGGCTCACCTTCTCGTAACTGTACCACGACTTCTTACTGGAGGATGGTTCGGGTGTCAGCCGGTGGATGAGGCTGTAAGTGTCAGCCGACTTAGCACACTTCAGGTAGTCGGTTTCTTCTTTATCTGCTAAGTAGAGGCGGACAGGAGGTGGCACACGTCTCAAGAATTCTTCAACAAGCATCAGGTTGACGAGTTCTGTAAAAGTAGAGACATGTGCTGCTTCCAGCCATTTCATGAAATACCTCCGTTTCGTGTTAGCAAACTCGAGGAAGGTAGTGGTACTTGCCTTCAGGTGGTCACGGAATTTCCTTCTATAACTTTCAGTAGAGAGGAGGTAGGCGTCCAACACTGCTTGTTTCAGAGTGTGGTAGTCATTCTCAGACGCCAAAGTACTGAGTGTGACTGCAGCTCTACCTGTAAGATGGACTCTGAGAAGTGTGGCCCATTGGTCGACAGGCCAACTGAGTTGATTAGCAAGGGTTTCAAAGGTGGTAAAGAACACATCAACTTCTGCTTCTACAAAGGATGGCATTAACTTACTTGCATGTGATATATTAAAACTGACGGGAAGATTGGCAGTAGCTTGCTGGCGTTGAGTGAAGTGTGAGGTTTCCAAGGCGATTTCGCGTTGACGACACTTTAGAGCCAGAGTCGCTTGTTGCTTGTCATGTTCGCGTTGCATCTCCAACTCGCGTCGTTTGGTTTCAAGCTGTACTCGTTCCCGCTCCTGGAGTAGTGCAACCTCACGTTCCTGGAGGGCGAGTCCACGTTCGTGTTCTTCTCTCCTCAAAGCAGCCTCGCGTTCTTGTTCGTCTCTCCTCAAAGCAGCTTCGCGTTCTCTGAGGGTGATTTCTCGTTCTTGTTCTTCCCTCCGTATGGCAGCTGCTCGTTCTTGTTGTTCGAGGGCTTCCCTTTGCTGCTCACGTTCAATCTTGGCCAGTTCCAATTGGAGTTTCATCGTTGCCAAATCAGTTTTTCCTGCAATATAGTAAGTTTCATGAGTTTCAGAGTCTATCTTATCTTGCTCTAAATAGTAATCCAGCAACAGGTTGTGTAGGTCATTTTTGTTGGCTTGGTAGGGAACTTCTAGTTGATACTCATGTGCAAGAGTTTGTAATTCAGTCTTCTTGGCACGACTTAAAGTCCCTATTTCACCTGCTGGATTTGTACGGAAAGCTTGGAGACGAAACATGGTGAAATTAGCAAATAAAGGTACACGAATATTCAATAGTGAATGTCAGAAACAGGACAACGTGGCAACTGGTACCTATCCTGTGAGATCTTTAACAATTAAAGTTAAGTAAAAGATGTTAAATGATTAAATTAAATCAAAGGCGCAGGAAATCTTGTACCCGGTACTCATGTAAGAGGATAAGGGCAAGAAAATCCTACTAACAAATGAAACAGAGTTTCGAAAACAAATGAAACAGTTAAATGCTTCAAAAGTAAAATTGGTAGTCCAAGGATGTAGGCATACCTTGCCACGTCTCTATAGGACATAAAGCAAGTTTTTCCTACTGAATTTAATATGATACTTACAGAATTAGCGAACTTTTGTGCTCTGAAAAAATAAGCTAATTCCCTACCGTTGTATGTATCATCATCTCTGACTGACGTGTAGGGGTGCGAGGTGTCAACTGGTGACGAGAACTGCTGCTGAGGTCCCAATTCAGCAACTAAAGTTCGAGCTAGAGGAACTATGGCCCTCTTTGTCCTCCTACAGTCAGATTGCAGAAGATTGGGTACTCTTGACCCGGGGCAGACCACAGTACCAGGGTACCAATATGATGATCTGTCAAAATGAGAAATATTCAAGGGACATAGATGGTAAACACGAGTAATAACAAGGAGGGAGAGATGACCAATTAAGAGTATGACTGCGGCCTACAGTCACCACGTAATCCAAAGTTGTCTCACCTTCACTATATGTTACTCTCGTAATGCACAATACATCGCACCTTATAAAAAATGAAATTGAATATGAAAAATAGTAAAGCTACGTTAACAAAGTTAAATACGCTTACCATAAATTACCACATGGCACCAGTACCTGAGTGAAGCTCCTAGGACAGGCCCCCATATAACTTGTGACGGTAACGCGTTGGTGTTCGGCTGTTTAAGGCTAGGGGTATGGCCTCGTCACATAGTTATTAAAAAAAAATAGAAAAACTGGAACTTCGTCTGTGGTAAGGTAAGGAGAAGACACACAAAACACAAGTAAATTTTAACAATGAAATTTTAATTACGTTAAATAAATCAAAACATAAATAAAAGGGACAAACAAATTCGTATAATAAAACCAATCAATCAAAATAATAAGAATAATTAAATGACACAATGAAAAGTTACGTTAAGACAAAATAACAAGAAGTGCAATACAAAATAAAGGGAAGGTGATGGAATATTGGCTTTAAGCTACCACCTCTCTCAGTACACGCTAACGTCTAGCCGGGAGGAGTGATAACCACGAAAGCACTGAATATTCTGAGGTCTGAGGTCGTGGCGACCCCAGACATCAAGTAGTATGGGGGGTGGAGTACAGTTGCAGCCAGACCGGCGACCAATCAGCGGAGCCGGTAGCGATCAACAGGTAGTTTGGCGGTTTGAGTCTGAACAGGTGTCTCTGGCTGCAACGTTTTGCGCTCTGGCAAACCTTGGAGATGTTGTTGTCGTTGTTGGACATTTCTTCCATAGTAGTATTATATAATTTCAACAACGTAATTGTGGAGGGAAGAGCAGGCTCAATCTCTTGAAGGAGATTATCGTCACAATATATATATATATATATATATATATATATATATATATATATATATATATATATATATATATATATATATATATATATATTTATATGTCGTACCTAGTAGCCAGAACGCACTTCTCAGCCTACTATACAAGGCCCGATTTGCCTAATAAGCCAAGTTTTCCTGAATTAATATATTTTCTCTAATTTTTTTCTTATGAAATGATAAAGCTACCCATTTCATTATGTATGAGGTCAATTTTTTTTTATTGGAGTTAAAATTAACGTAGATATATGACCGAACCTAACCAACCCTACCTAACCTAACCTAACCTATCTTTATAGGTTAGGTAGTCGAAAAACAATTAATTCATGAAAACTTGGCTTATTAGGCAAATCGGGCCTTGTATATATATATATATATATATATATATATATATATATATATATATATATATATGTCGTACCTAGTAGCCAGAACTCACTTCTCAGCCTACTATGCGAGGCCCGATTTGCCTAATAAGCCAAGTTTTACTGAATTAATATATTTTCTCTAATTTTTTTCTTATGAAATGATAAAGCTACCTATTTCATTATGTATGAGGTCAATTTTTTTTTATTGGAGTTAAAATTAACGTAGATATATGACCGAACCTAACCAACCCTACCTAACCTAACCTAACCTATCTTTATAGGTTAGGTTAGGTTAGGTAGCCGAAAACGTTAGGTTAGGTAGGTTAGGTAGTCGAAAAACAATTAATTCATGAAAACTTGGCTTATTAGGCAAATTTGGCCTTGCATAGTAGGCTGAGAAGTGCGTTCTGGCTATTAGGTACGACATATATATATATATATATATATATATATATATATATATATATATATATATATATATATATATATATATATATATATATATATATATATATATATATTCGTAGTGTCACGAAGCTCAGTGCGATTTGTGTGTTATTAACTGTTGGTTATTGCAATGTGTGGACCTACGTTCTAAGATGTGATTAGAGCACGGTTTGGTCATTTGCAACAGTAAGTAAGTGTTGGACAGTGTTCTAATATACTTGATTTAGTGCACATTGCCGTGTGTGTTATTGCAAAGGGGTTGTCATTGATTGTCATTGTTGCTAGCGTTGATCAATCACCAAGGTTGTTTTGCAGTTCAGTAAATCATTGTGGAGTCGTGTTCTAGAGGGTTCATGTACTGAGTTTTATTTTACTGGGTTTCTGCAGTATTGTCATTGCAACCAGATTGTAACGTAAATCAGTGTATTAAATCAGATTTGATACACTGATAAATCAGATTGTAACGTAAACCTCTCACAACAGTGAGAGGTTGTGTTAGCTGAAGCTCCGATTGAAGTAACATTATTATAGCAATAATGGAAGGATTAGTAAAGGAATTGATGAATCTAGTTGGAACTCTGAGAGCAGAGATGGATTCCCTACGGGAGGAGGTACGACAGCTGAAACATCGAGAAGAAATTAAGGAGGAGACCAATATTAACAAGACCTCGTCGTGGAAAGTCGTTATGGACAGGGGTCTTAAGACGACCTTGACAAGGCCGCCTACAGACGCCCTAAGGACATCAAATTCATTTGCCGTATTGGAAGACGAGTGCTGTGGTGAGCCTGCAGTTCACTTGAAAGAGAAATGAACGAAGCCTAGGCCCCCTCAAAGTGCTTAGAAAGTTAAGGAGGTACCTAAGCGAATTTTGGTTGTAGGAGATTCCCAGGTGACGTATTTAGACAGGACGTTTTGTGCCAGAGGTAGGGGAATAGGTTAAGGGTTTGCTATCCGGGAACTGGAATTGGAGATATTGTTGACAACATGAAAGATATTATGATGGGAAATGGGAACAAACCCATTATTTGTATTAGTGCAGGGGGTAATGATGTTGGACGAGTTAGGAGTGAGGAACTGATAAAGAAATTTAACAAAGCCATAGAATTAGCTAGGAGCAAGGGAGGAATCCCGATCATATGTGGCATTCTTCCAAGAAAGAGCGTTGGGAATGAATGGTTGTCGAGGGCACTTGGTGTCAATTGCCGGCTGAAAAGATATTGCAATATCTTTCATAGACAACTGGGAACACTTCTATGGAAGAAGTGAAATGTATGCTCGTGATGGGGTGCATCTACCGAGGGCTGGGGTTGTTGCTGTTGCGAACTCGTTGGAACACGTGGTTAGAGGCATTTGTTTGGGTTTAAACTGGTAGTAGATAGTGGTATGGGAATTGATAGGGAGGAAGGAGGTAATAAAAGTATGTGTTTGTTGGAGAAAGAAATTAGCAAAATGATCAGGGAAAAAGAAGGGCCTCAAATTAACAATTCACTCAGGGTATATTACACTAACAGTAGAAGTCTCAGAAAAAAATAAACAAATTAAATGCTCTTGTCTGTACAGAAAAATAAATATTATTGCACTTACCGAAACGTGGATGTATGTAGAAAATAGAGAACTATTAGCTGAATATCAAATAAATGGATTTAAACTATTTCACACAGATAGATATATTTGACAAGGAGGTGGAGTAGCCATACATGTTAGGGACAATTTGAAATGTAGTATCAAAGAGGGAATCAAAACTGAGCCACATACAGAAACTATTTGGATAGAATTAAACGGAAGAGCAAATAATATTATAATAGGAATTATATATAGCCCACCAAATTTAGACAGAATGGAAGCAAAGCATCTATGCGATGAAATATCTAGAGCATCTAGATCTAACAGTATTTATGTCATGGGTGACTTTAATTTTAGTGGAATAAACTGGGTGAACAAAACAGGGAATAATGAAGCAGAAGATTTTCTAGAATTAATTGACGATTGCTTTCTTACGCAACACATTACGGAACCAACGCGAGGAAATAATATTTTAGATTTAGTGTTAACTAACAGGGAAACACAAATTAAGGACATCGAAGTAGGGAGTGAGCTAGGGAACAGTGATCATAAAGAAATCAGATTTAGCATAGAATGAAATATATCTGTAGGAGAAAATTCTGTTAAAGTGCCGGATTTTCGAAAAGCTGATTTCAATAGCCTAAGAATTATTTTGGGTCAAATAGATTGGAATGTTATGGGTATGGGGTGTCGGCTAGACGTGAACCCAGCGACACGTGATGTAAAAGGGGATTTCGATGTGGATTCAAAAACTAACCTATATAAAAATATTCTAAGCAAAGCCCAGGAACGTAGTATACCATATAAATTTAATAGATCGAATACTTATGATCCAAAGTGGATAACAAAGGATCTGAAGAACCTTATACGTAAAAAGAGAGCGTGGTACAAAAGGATTAAGAATGGGGAAGTTAGTTTAGAACAGGAATTCGCACAACTGGTTAGAAATGTCAAAAATTAGATAAGGAAAGCAAAAAGAAACTATGAAGTTCGCATAGCAGGGCAAGCGAAGAGAAATCCTTAAGATTTTTTTTTCAGTTATATCGAACTAAGGCTAGGGAAAGGGATAGGTCCATTAAAAACTAAGACAGGTCATATAACGGATAATGACGAAGAGATGAGTAGTATTTTTAATAAATATTTTATATCTGTATTTACTAAAGAGGAATTTAACAATATGCCTTCAGCCGAACAAATCTATGTGGGTGGGGACGAGGACAGGCTGACTAGTTTAGCAGTTACCAGTGAGGATGTAATTAAACAAATAGTAAAAGTCAAACCAAACAAATCCCCAGGGCCGGATGAAGTGTTTGCCAGGGTGCTTAAAGAATGCAAAGAGGAGCTTTCCGAGCCACTGTCTACCATATTTAATAAATCAATATAGTTAGGCAGAGTGCCAGAGTCATGGAAGGTAGCTAATGTGGTACCAATTTTTAAGAAAGGAGAGATCACTTGCATCAAACTATCGACCAATTAGCCTAACGTCTATTATGGGTACGTAACTTGAATCGATAATTGCAAATACAATTCGTCTTCATCTTGAAAAACATATATTAATAAATGAGTCGCAACATGGTTTTACAAATGGCTGTTCATGTTTAAAAAATTTGCTATCTTTTTCTTCCAGCATAGTTGAGGCAGTTCATAAGGGGATAAGGATTGTAATGTTGTGTACCTTGATTTTAGCAAAGCTTTTGATACAGTGCCACATAAAAGACTGATTAAATAAATAGAGGTTCAAAGTATTGGGGGTGCTATATTAAGTTGGATTAGGGCATGGCTATTCCAAAGGAAACAGAGAGTTAGTATAAATGGGGTTAAAGTCAGAGTGGGATAATGTTGTTAGTGGAATGCCTCAAGGCTCTGTCCTGGGACCTCTGTTGGTTATAATATATATAAATCATTTAGATTCAGGTTTGAGTAGCAACATCTGCAAATTTGCAGATTATACAAAAATCGGGAGGGAAATTAACACGGAAGAAGACTCACTCTCACTTCAAGTTGATCTAAATAGGGTTTTGAAATGGTCAAAAGAGTAGCAGATGCAGTTTAATGCTGATAAATGTAAAGTTCTGAGGCTAGGTAATGATGATAGAGTTACAAGATACGAGCTAGATGGTGTTGAGATTGCGAAAGGGATCTGGGAGTTATGATTAGTAAGAATTTAGAACAAAAGGATCAATGCATGAATGTTCGCAATGCGGCAAATAGGACACTGGGATTTATTAATCGAAGCGTTAGTAACAAGACACCTGGTGTGGTTCTTCAGCTATATCTTGCCCTGGTTAGGCCCCATTTAGATTATGCAGTTCAGTTTTGGTCGCCGATCTATAGAATGGATATAAATTCACTTGAATGTGTCCAGCGTAGGATGACTAAGCTAATTCCCCAAATTAGAAATCTTTCATATAAAGAAAGATTAACAAAGCTTAAATTGCATTCACTGGAAAGGCAAAGAATTAGGGGTGACTTGATAGAGGTTTACAAGTGGATGAATGGACATAACAAAGGGGGATATTAATAGGGTATTAAAAGTATCAATACAAGACAGAACACGAAACAATGGGTATAAATTGGATAAGCTTAGATTTAGGAAAGACTTGGGTAAATACTGGTTCGGTAACAGGGTTGTTGATTTTTGGAACCAATTACCGCATAACGTGGTGGAGGTGGGGTCCCTCGATTGTTTCAAGCATGGGTTGGACATGTATATGAGTGGGATTGGGTGGTTATAGATAAGAGATGCCTCGTATGGGCCAAAAGGCCTTCTGCAGTTACCTTTATTCTTATGTTCTTAAAAATACGTAAATTAACGTAACTAGTAAAGAGATTAATCAGCTGTCTGGAAGTACATGGATTAAAGGGTATTTACTCACTGAATACTCGACGGGTAGAATGTTTGTGTAATTTCTGCCTTATTAGTGACAGTTGTTAGATTTATTGAGTTAACGTAAATGTTACTTTGATATTAATGTAATCAATTTGTTAATGATGGTTGATCGTCCATGGGGACGGAGTGTTAACGTAAGGATTTAATTGAGGAAGGGTCGCTGGAGTTGCCAGTAAACCCATTAGTCATTAATGTGTCACTGACTGACCTCTGATTTGATTGCACTGCAACCGCTATTACAGATGTAGGCTGCAAGACGGGTAGGGAACTGATAGGAGGTTGTTGGAGACGTTTCTCATAATCTAGCCTACTAGTGTCATAGTTGGAAGGGTGATTAGAAATTAGTGTCTTGCTTGCTTGATTGATTCCTCTGTGTTTACGCCATATGTTCGAGTTGGTTCATAATACAGTCCGAGGGGCTGGTGTCTAGCTGTCATTGATAGTGTCACAGGAAGGATTTCGAGTAACGTCATTGATATATTTTTTTGTTGTAGTAGTTAGTACTTTATTGAATAAACTAAGGTGTTATGTTGAACATTGTCTTTCGTTACACCCCACACATTTATATAGTTCTGTAAGTATTCTGTCACACTCAACTATTAAATTGAGACTGCTTCTTGAGTTTTTGACTGAATATATGGCACCACACAACAGTAAATTATTGTTGTGAGAGCCCAGGACCTACTCGTTAGATTCGCTTCCGCGAATGTCGAAAGTCAACGGCCTAGTGGAGGGGATTTCAAACTTTTTGGGGTCTCGGCATTTGCTCGCGCCTAGTCAATTGTTCATATCTGGTCCCAGAGTGAAAAATGAGCTGCTTACTACACTGGTGTGCTAGCTAATCAAGTCTTTCCTCATGCGACCTATATGAATATCATGACAGAAATAAGGTTAAAGGAGTTCTGGAAATTCTTTTTAGAAATTTTCCAAGTTCAATTACCCATTGCACAATTTCAAACTCTCACATTGGTTGCAATGATATTTCTAGGACTAGGTTAGATTGTGTATATCATTCAGATCCTTGATCATGGACCTTACCAGTGTTTACAGTTATAGAACTGTGTTAATTATTATATCCTCGTATAAAATATAAGCTAAATGTGTTGAAATACCTCCCAGGTATATTGTGGTTCTGCTTTCAATGACCTAACTCAGCCTTGAGGATCCTACCTGTTACAGCCCATTACCCGTATTACTTTTCAACAAAATTAGTGCCCTTGAATGAATTATTGAAAAATCGGCTAGATTTAGGCTGGCAGCAAGAGAGGAGAATGCCTTCAGAAATATTAAGCAGGAGTTGATTAATTCTCTAGTGCTCACTAATTTTACTGGTAAACTACCTTTAAAACTGGAGGTTGGTGCTTCCACAGTAGGAGAGGCTGTGTTATTACGGGAAGTAGATGTTCAGGAAAATGTAGTCCATTTTGCTAGCAAGAAATTATCTTCAGCAGAATAAAATTATTCCCAGTAAGACAAAGAAGGCTTAGCTTTGGTATATGCTATAAAAAAACTGAGGTATTTTCTGCTGGGTAGGAAATTTCTTGCTAGAACAGACCATAAGCCCCTGCTAGGGTTGTTTGGCAGAGGTAAAAAATTCCACATAATGCCAATGCTAGAATTCAAAGATGGGTGTTGCTACTTTCTCAGTTTGAGTATGATTTGCAATTTAAGCCAGGTAAGGATAATGTTGTGGCTGATGCATAAAGCTTGTTACAGAAAAGTTGAATTCCAGTGGAATATGTTAACCTGGTGGAATCTTTGGAATATGTTAACCTGGTGGAATATGTCTTTTGATATTTCATTCCAGACTATTATAAAGGTAACTAGTAGAGATGCCAAATTAAGTCTGTTGATGAAGTATATCAATAATGTTGGAATGATAATTTACTATGGTCAGAATATGCTACAGTAAAGGCTGACCTTAGTATTCACCAGAATGTACTCTTGTATAGGAATAAAGTGGATGTTCCTGTGGAACTGGGATGTAAGATTTTGGAACAGTTGCATGTAGGCGATAATGGCATAAATGCTACGAAAGCAGAAGATAGAAGTTGGGGTTGGTGACCACAAATGGACATGAATATTGATGAAGTAGCTATGAATTGTCACATTTGTTTTAAGAATTATCAGAAACCCCAGACCCCAGCACTCTCCAGGCGATGCACTGGGAAGCCCTGATCTAGACTTCATATAGATTGTGCTGGACCTATGGATAACAAATATTACCTGATGATCGTGGATTCATACACATAATTTATGGATGTTCAGGTGTGTAATTCTATGACATCATCTGTAACTTGTGAACTGCTCAGGAAAACTTTTTGTAATTTTGGATTGCCGGACAAGGCGGTGTCGATAATGCTCCTTATTTTGTTTAAGGGGAAATGAAGGTTTGTTTTAGAAAGAACGATATTAAACATGTAACACCTGCCCCTATAATCCTTCTTCAAATGGTGTGGCAGAGAGAGCAGTGAGATCGTAGAAAAATTGGTTACAGCGTTTTACGGAAGTCACTATTAAAACAAGGCTTCGTAGATTTTTGTATAATCAAAGAAAAACTCTTCATTCTTCCAATGGTAAATATCTTTCTTAATTACTGTTTAATAGGCACTTTAAAGTGCACATGAAATCAGTATAGACAGGTCCAGATAAAGAAAATTCTGTAACTAGCTTAGCCAATCAGTTGGTTCGGGGAGAGGAAGTTTTGTTTAAAGAGGGGGATGCAGTATATGCGAGGAATTTTGGAATTGGCAAGCCTTGGGCAGAAGGGAAAATTATGGAAGTCTTGGGCCACAGGAAATTTCCCGTGCAAGTGTGAGTTTTGGGAATATAAATTGGAAAAAACATGTAGATCAACTCATGAGGAGCCGGTCGGCTGAGCGGACAGCACAGTGGACTTGTGATCCTGTGGTCCCGGGTTCGATCCCGGGCGCAGGCGAGAAACAATGGGCAGAGTTTCTTTCACCCTATGCCCCTGTTACCTAGCAGTAAAATATGTACCTGGGTGTTAGTCAGCTGTCACGGGCTGCTTCCTGGGGGTGGAGGCCTGGTCGAGGACCGGGCCGCGGGGACACTAAAAAAAAAGCCCCGAAATCATCTCAAGATAACCTCAAGATATGCCAAGGTTCACAGGGAATTTTGAAGTCCCTTCAGGTGGGGATGGGGCAACTAAGGGATTCCCAACCTAATAATGAAGAGGTAGCACCTGCAGGAGACAGGGAGGCAGAGCAAGGGTCAACAGAGGAGAATGTGGAAACAGCTAACCCTATGGACTTTGCAATTAGTAATTCAGAAGGTTTCTCAGAAGTAACACACCAGGAGCCTCAGTTGAGAAAATCAGGAAGAATCATTCAACCGCCTGATAAACTTGCCTTTAGGAGTAACGTTTAATTAAAAGGGGAGGAATGTTAGGATTAGGGTAATTTGTAGGAATAAGTACTACATAGGTAAGATGCATAATGTTTGGAGCAGATGCTCTTTTGTTTTATAAGCATTATAAATAGTAAGTCATGTAAACTATGCCTGGTGATGTAATAGTTTGTTCTTGTTGTAATAAATGTTATGTGGAGCGCACGTTCGTTTCTCTTCCTGCTGAATTATAACATATCTTATACGCAAGTGGATTTGAGCGATAATTAGTGTCACTGTTGAGGAACACATCAGGTTAGCTCGACATAATCACTCTCAGTATGGACGGTAACACTTCTAACCACTCAAAGGTGCAAATTGAGTAAATAATTAATATATGTGATTCAGTATAATATGTGTAATAAAGTAAATACTCAACATAACTCGTGTTGATAATAGTGCCACTCTAATAAGGGTCTGGAAATATTAATGTATGGCTTGAGAGTTCAATATTTAGTACAAGCCTAGTCAATGTTATGTTTATCCCACCCCATGTGGGTTGACACTAGCAACTAATAATTATATAACTGTACAAAATAGGGCAATGTGCAATTTTTTTTGTTTTTTTTGGTATTTTATTGTTAAACATTTCTCCAGTTTAGAGAAAATAAATAAATTTAACTAATTTAGTAGCGTCTCATTAATCTCTGATATGTTTAAAGGTATTTAATAATTTATTTGCTACAACCTTGTGAAAAATAAACTCCACCAATATAAATAAATAATATTCCACGAAAGTGAAGCTATTATTGCGGGTGGTGCGATTTCTATGCACTATATTTATTGTTTTTGGCACTACATATCTATACTTCATAATTCCCTTGTGTTGGTTATTACCGGTGCTGAGGTTTAGAGAATAATAATGCTGTTGTGATTTAATAGTTTCAGTATCACCGGCCTCGTGCACTGAAATTTGTTTGTTGAGAATTTGATGAGGCTTTATGTGTGAAAATTTGTTTAAGTAATTAATTAAAGAAGGCACCAAACCGGGAAGGCTATGTAGCACCATTAAATGTGTGGAATAATCAGAGGGCGCTAAATATCACCATGGATGCCAATACAAGAACAGAAACGCATAAGGCGAACGATATCAAAAGCTTTCGATTCACCAAGAATTTTATCGAGGGATGAGCGACCGCGAGGGACGGTCGGAAAGAACAAGACACACGCTTGTTCTGGAAGTCAGAACAATCAACAAGGATATGCACGACCGTAAGAGAGATAATGCAATTTGGTCAATAAGGAGCAGGGTGGCGCTCCATTAAGTGACAGTGAGTTAAGCATGTATGGCCAATACGCAACCTCATCAGAGTGGTTTGCATCGCCGGTTACGGTGGTAGGAGGAAGGTCATAAGGACACACTCTCTTAAGAGTACTCAGTTTGTTACCAGTAACAGAAGACCAACAATCCTGCCAACGGTAATGATGGAGGAATGAATAACTGGGTAAAAGTCGGAATAAGGACTGGCATAAACTGCTTAATTTAGCGGCAGCGTCCGCACGCTCATTTAAAGAGACACCAAGGTGGCTGGGAACCAAGCAAAACTCAACTGACTTAAATTTACTGGAAATAAGAAACAACCAATGTTGAATCTCGACGACCACTGGATGGACAAGATTAAAGGATCTGAGAGCCATGAGGGCACTGCGAGAGTCAAGGGCACTGCGAGAGTCAACGATAACCAGAAAGAAAGGTTGACAATGAGAAAGCAAGAGACGAAGAGCATAGCGAATAGCATAAAGTTTCGCTGTGAAGACGCTAGTCTCCGGAGGTAGGCGACACATATAAGTGTAGTAAGAAAAAACAACAGAATAGCAAACACCATCTACAGACTTAAACCCATCGGTGACGATGGAAATGGAGTAGGAGTGTGAAGAAAAGTGTTCAAAGAGAAGGCATTTCAGAACCAAAGGATGGGTAAAAGTTTTAGTGATATGGGTCAGGGATGTACAAAATTTAGGAAGGGGGACTCTCAACAGGGGAAAAGACGGAACAATACGAGGAGAAACATCGGTAATACGAATCGAAAGAGAATCCTGTAAGCTAGATAACCAGACAGAAAGAGGGAGACGGTTAAGAGGAACTGGAACGACAGGAGGGGTAAATGTCAAAGCACGACAAAGGCGAGAGTAAAGATGAGAGAAGGACCGCGCAAGATAGCGAAGACAGTAGCAATCACGGTGGTCCTGAAGAGATAGGAAGCCAGTGTCAACATACAAGCAGAGGGCAGAAGTCGAACGAAAGGCACAAGAGTTGGGGCGCAACCCAGTATGGTGCAAAGCATCAGGATGGCGAAGAGTAGAAGGAGAAGCAGACGAGTAAACAGGGCAACCATAATCGAGTTTTGACAGTACGAGAGAGGAATGTAAATAGAGGAGCGTGTACCTATCTTCTTCCCAAGAAGTATGGGACAAAACCTTAAGGAGGTTAAAAGCTTTAGAGCATTCAACTCGGAGGTAAGAGATATGGGACGACCAACACAAACGAGTGTCAAAGAATGACCCCAAAAGCTTAGCGGAATCCCTAAACACAAGGCGATGACCATTAAGCAACAAAGAGAGACGAAGAACGACACGCTTCAGAGTAAAATTCATAGCACAAGTCTTAGAAGTAGAGAACCTGAAGCCATGATAGGTGGCTCAAGACGACACGGCATCAATCGCAAGTTGAAGACGCCGCTGAAGTAGAGGCGAGTCATCACCCCGACAGCAAAGGGTAAGATCGTCGACATAGAGAGCGGAGAAGACGCCAGAAGGAAGAGAGGAAAGAAGACCATTGAGGGCAACCAGAAAAAGAGTAGTGCTCAGAACACTACCTTGGGGCACACCTCTCGTATTGCAGAAAAGAGGCAGAGAAAGTGGTACCAAGCCTCACTCGAAAGGAACGACGAGAGAGGAAGCTTTGGAGAAAGAGAGGGAGTTTACCACGAAGGCCAAAAGATTGAAGTTGGGACAGAATATGATATCGCCAAGTGGTGTCGTAACTCTTTTCCTGGTCAAAAAGGACGGCAACAACGGAGTTCTTCGCAGCAAAAGCAGTACGAATATAGACCTCCATGTTCACCAGGACATCTGTTGTGCTGCAGCACTTGCGAAAACCAAATTGAGAAGAGGAGAGGTGATGATAGTGTTCTAAGAACCACATCAGACGAACGTTAACCATACGTTCAAAGAGTTTGCAGACACAACTCGTGAGGGCAATAGGGCGGAAGCCCTTAGGGGATGTTCCCAGAGACCCCGGTTTCCGAACAGGGAGTACAACGGCATCGACCAAGTCCTCATGGACTGACGACGACTCCCAGACCCGATTATACAGACTCAGTAAATACCGAGACGTGCACGGAGGGAGATGGCGAAGCATCTCATAATGAATGCCATCGAAGCATGCCGCTGTAGAATCGCAGAGGGACAGGGCAGACTGAAGTTCAGAGAGAGAGAGAGAAGGGATCGTTATAGGGAAATCTGAGATGAGTGCTGAAATCTAAAGTACGAGATTCAAAGACAGGTTTACGAAGAAGGAAAGATTGAGGAAGATAAGAACCAGAGCTAACAGAAGAAAAGTGGGAACCCAGTTCGGTCGAGACCTGCAACGGGTCCGCCACAAGAATACCATGGAGGTGAAGGACCGGCGAGACATCGGGAACGATCTTACCTGCTATCTTGCGGACACGCTTCCAGATCTGCGGCAGAGGAGTTTCGGACGTAATGGTGGAAACATAAGACTTCCAACACTCACGCTTAGCTGTTCGGATGGTCCTACGGGCCACCGCACTCGCCTTACAAAACAAAAGAAAAGAATCAGCCGTCTGCCGGCGGCGGTATCTCTTCCAGGCTACACGCTTACAGAAGACAGCCCGAGCACAGTCCACATTCCACCAGGGAACGCACTGCCGTAGTCCCCGAGAGGAAGAGCTAGGAATAGAGCGGAGGGCAGCGTCGAAAATGGTGTCATGAAAAAGGAGATGGGCGTGAGGGAGAGCCAGAAGGGAGAGGTCAGAGAGAGCAGCACTGAAGGTAAATAGGTTCCAGTCTGCCTTAGCAAACTGCCACCTACAGAAGAAGGGAGGATGAAAAGAGGAAAAGGTAACAAGGATGGGGAAATGATCACTGACATGGAAGTCATCAAGAACCTGCCATGTGAAATCCAAGTAAAGAGACGACGAGCAGAGAGAAATATCAAGACAGGAAAGGATGCGAGTCCAAGAGTCCAAATGAGTGGGCTCGCCAGAATTAAGAAGAGACAGGGAAGAAGAGAGGATGAACGGTTCGAGAAGGCGACCCGGGTGTTCGTCAGAACAACAATCACCCCAGAGGGTATGTTGACAATTAAAATCACCCAGCAGGAGCTCAAGCTCCGCAAAGAAGTCCAGTAGGTGTTTAAGATCGTGAAGAGAAAACGGGACAATTGGTCGGGGAGGTAAGTGGAACAAACCATGTACCATTTACGCACAAAGACACGTGCAGCAGAACATTGGAGCGGCGACGGAAAAGTAGGGGGATCGAAGGGAACATCAAAACAAATCAAGAGAGCAGAAGAGGAACAGGCCCCAGCAAAAGTCGGGGGCGAGGGGGAGGGGGAGGGGAGAGAAAGGAATAGCCACGGAAGCGACCAGGTCGAGCACCAAGCATCGGCTCCTGGAGACAGACACAAAGGGGCGAAAACTGCAAAATCAGAAGTAGGAGGTCATGGAAATTGGCGTAATATCCGTGAATATTCCATTGAAGAATAATCATCGACAAGAAGAGAAAGGACAGCAACAGAGGACCATGAAGAAACAAAAGGGTAAAAAAGGAAAACAGCACGTTAAAGATGCGCAAGATCAGGATCAGCAAAGTCAGGGATAGGGGGGCATGGATAAACTGAGTAATGATGGAGGGAGGGGAGCGGGAGCACCAACCAAATGCGGATGAACAGGGGTTTGGAGGAGGAGGAGGAGGGGGGGGGGAGCCAGAAGAGGCAGAAACTAGGGCCGAGAGGGAAGCGGGGGCCAAAGAAGCCTCCATAGCAGGAACAGAGGACGCGACCACCGAATCGGGAGGGGATGGAGCGAGAGAGTCAGAGGTAGGGGGCGAGGAAGAAAGCGAAGCCTTCTTACCCGCCGGGGAGGAGGAAGGAGAGGAGCCAGGCTTTCGCTTCTGACTCAAAGAGACAGGCGTCCCAGCAACAATGTACTGGGCAACAGATTCAAGCACCTTAACAGGAGAAGCAGAACAAGAGCAAGCAACACGATGGCCGCTGGGAGAGTGATGGACATCAGCTCGCACTGACAGGCGGCGTGGAGAGCTAAGAGACGGAGGAGAAGGATAGGAAGGAGGATCGGAGGGAGACGAGGAAGAAGAAACAGGAGACAAGACAGACTGGGGTAGAAAGAAGAGGAACCCCAGACAAAGAACCATGAGGGGGGGGGGACCCTTCGGGACAGAACTTAAAGACTGCCTTATTTATTATAAATTAATATACTAATATGACTTTATATTGGATAAATTTGTGGAAAATCTCGTTCCCTCTATCTCTGGTATAAGAAGTTCTATCCAAATACCTCACCTGGGACTTCCCCACAACCAAAATTTTTCTTAGGTACTTCCTTTAATTTCTGAGCACCTTGAGGTACCTGCACTCCCTTCATTGCCTTCCCTTTTCGTGCGAACTGCAGGCTCTCTACAGCACTCGTCTTCTAAAACGGCGAATGAGTTTGAAGTTCTTAGGACATCTATAGGCGGCTTTGTCAAAGTCCTCTTAAGACCCCTGTCCTTTACGACATTTCAGGACTTTCCACGACATTCCACGACTTTCTACTGCAGCCTTCCTCATTTACTTCGTCTTGACGATTTTTCGTCTGTCTTAGCTCTTGCATCTGTTGTATCTCCTCCCGCAGGGACTCGACCTCCGCTATTAGCGCCCCACACAACTCCCTCACCAGCACCAGTTTACCCACTACACTTTCCATTTTCAGTATCAGGACAATTGGAGCTCCAGCTACACACCCTCTCCTTGTGACTGCCTGCGCGTAACTGATAAAGTAATAAAGTTGACAAAGAAGAGTATATCTGGATAGAGCGTTTTGTGGCAGATATAGGGAGAACATGTTAAGGGTTTGCTATCCGGGACCAGGAATTAGTGATATTGTTAACAACACGAATGATATTATGGCAGGAAATGGGAACAAGCCCATTATTTGTATCAGTGCCGATGGAAATAATGTTGGACGGGTTAGAAGTGAGGAACTGATAAAGAGGTTTAAGACAGCCATAGAATTAGTTAGGAGCAAGGGAGGAATCCAGAGCGTATGTGGCATTCTTCCAAGAAAGGGAGTTGGATGTGAACGGTTATCGAGGCATTTGGTGTCAATTGCCAACTGGACAAATACTGCAAATCAAATGCGATATAATTGATAGATAACTGGGAACACTCTTATGGAAGAAATGACATGTATGCTCGGGATGGGGTGCATCTATCAAGTGCTGGGGGTTGTTGCTGTTGCGAACTCGTTGGAACCGGTTTTGGGAGAGTTTTGTTTGGGTTTAAACTTTTAGTAGAAAGTGGTATGGGAATTATTATGGAGAAAGAAGGTAATAAAAGTACGTGTTTGTGGGAGAAACAAATTGGCAAAATGATCAGGAAAAGAGAAGAGCCTCAGAATAACTATACACTTAGGGTGTATTAAACGAACAGTATGAGTCTAAGAAACAAAATAAACTATTTAAATGCTCTTGTCTGCACAGAAAAATAGATATTATTGCACTTACCGAAATGTGGATGAATGTAGAAAATAGAGAACTTAAAGCTGAATATCAAATAAATTGATTTCAAATATTTCACACAGATAGATATATTAGACGATGAGGGGAAGTAGCCATATATGTTAGGCAAAATCTGAAATGTAGTCTCAAAGAAGAAATCAAAACTGACCCACACACAGAAACTATTTAGCTAGAATTAAACGAAAAAGCAAATAATCTTATAATAGGAGTTATATATAGGCCACCAAACTCAGACAGAATGGAAGCAGAGCATGTATGAGATGAAATATCTAGAACATCGAAGTCTAACAGTATTTGTGTCATGGGTGACTTTAATTTTAGTGGAATAAACTGGTTTAACAGAACAGGAAATAATGAAGCAGACGATTTTCTAGGATTAATTGACGATTGCTTTCTTATGCAACACATTAAGGAACCAACGTGGGAAAATAATATTTTAAATTTAGTGTTTACTAACCGGGTAAGTCAAATTAATGACATCTAAACAGGGAGTGAGCTACGGAACAGTGATCACAAAGAAATCAGTTTTAGCATAGAATGGAATAGATCTGTAGGAGAAAATTTTGTTAAAGTGCCAGATTTTCGAAAAGCTGATGATTATATCCTAAGAAATTTTGTGGGTGAAATAGATTGGAAAGTCTTGGGCATGGTCGGGTGGGTCGGTCATTGAGCGAGACTTGAACCCAGCGATAGGTGACGTAAAAAGGGATTTCGATGTGGATTCAAATTATAACATATTTAAAAAAATTCTAAGCAAATCACAGGAACGTAGTATACCATACAAGTTGAATAGATCGAATACCAATGACCCAAAATGGATAACATAGGATCTGAAGAAACTTATAGGTAGAAAGAGAGCTTGATACAAAAGGATTAAGAATTAGGTAGTCAGTTTAGAGCAAAAATTCCTACAACTGGTTAGAAATGTGAAAAAAAGAGATAAGGAGGGCAAAAAGAAACTATGAAGTTCGCAAAGCAGCGCAAGCAAAGGCAAATCCTAAAGTTTTTTCAGTTATATTGAATAAAGATTAAGGAAAGGATAGGTCCATTAAAAACTGAGACAGGTCAGATAACGGATAATGATGAAGGGATAAGTAGTATTTTTAATAAATATTTTATATCCGTATTTACTAAAGAGGAAGTTAACATTATTACTTCAGCCGAACAAGTCTATATATGTAGGGATGAGGACAGGTTGACTAGTTTAGCAGTTACCAGTGAGGATGTTATTAAACAAATAGTGAAACTCAAACCAAACAACTCCCCAGAGCGAGACGAAGTGTTTGCCAGGGTGCTTAAAGAATGCAGAGAGGAGCTTTTTGAGCCATTTCCTACCATATTTAATAAATCATTAGTCAAGCCAGAATTGTGGAATGTCGCTAATGTGGTACCTATTTTTAAGAAAGGAGATAGATCACTTGCGTCAAACTATCGGCCAATTAGCCTAACGTCGATTGTGGGAAAGTTACTAGGATCGATAATTGCTAATACCATTCGTCATCATCTTGAAAAACGTAAATTAATATATGATTCACAACATGGATGTTCATGTTTAACAAATTTGCTATCATTTTACTCCAGCATAGTTGAGGCAGTTGATAGTGGTTAAGATTGTGATGTTGTGTACCTTGACTTTAGCAAAGCTTTTGATACAGTGTCACTCGAAGGACTGATTAAAAAGGTAGAGGCTCATAGTATTGTGGGTGATATATTAAGATGAATTAGGGCATGGCTATACCAAAGAAAACAGATAATTAGTATAAATGGGGGTTAAGTCAGAGTGGGAAAAAGTTGTAAGTGGGGTGCTTCAAGGCTCTGTATTGGGGCCTCTGTTTTTCATAATATATATATAAATGATTTAGATTCAGGTTTGAGTAGCAATATTTGCTAATTTGCCGATGATACAGAAATCGAGTGGGAAAATAAACACGGAAAGGAACTGACTATCACTTCAAGACAATCGACTTACTATTGAATGGATATAAATTCATTAGAATGCGTCTAGCGTCGGATGACAAAGTTAATCCCCCAAATTAGAAACCTGTCATATGAAGAAAGATAGACAAAGCTTAATTTACATTCTCTAGAAAGGTGAAGAATTTGGGGTGACATGATAGAGGTGTACAAGTGGATGAATGGGCATAATAAGGGGGATATTATAGGGTATTAAAAGTATCAACACAAGACAATACGAAACAATGGATATAAATTGGATAAGTTAATATTTAGGAAAGACTCGGGTAAATACTGGTTCAGTAACAGGGATGTTGATTTGTGGAACCAATTACCACGTAATATGGTGGAGGTGGGGTCCCTTGATTCCGAGATTGTTTCAAACGTGGGTTGGACATGTATATGAGTGGGATTGGGTTGTTATAAATAGGAGCTCACTCGTATGGGCTAATAGGCCTTCTGCAGTTACCTTTATTCTTATGTTCTTAAATTGAGCATGGTTGTAATTTGAGAACAACAGGCAGGTGAAGCCAATGCCTTTGGGTTCTCCGAGTACTGCCGGTTTTCAGGTGATGCTTTTTTCTGTTAATTATCATTCTACAGATGTTTTAAGAGAAGTGAACAGGTACAGTAGATAATTGAGGAATTGCTGCAAGTGTACAAGCACAAAATAAAACTTCAGTAATTGTTCACTGCACATTTACAGGCATTCTTCCCTACTGGGAAAGCTGTAAATGGGGGATAGCTGAGTGTTGCTACTGGTGATTTTCTGTTTATTGAAAATGCTTTGAATGCAATAATCTATATTATATATTGCAGAGTGAACAATCGGATATTATTAAAATATACCAATATACTTGATTACTTACCCATATTTACAGCATTAAAGTCCGTGATGATACTTTCATTTTTCTTCTGAATGTAAAATATTTCTTCTAATAAAATGAGTTTCCCATCCTTCACATTTGGAAATTTTAATTTTGGCTTCCATATGATGTCAGTCTCCATCTTAGATAATTTATTATCATGTATGTCATCTCGTAAATTTTTATATGTGAGTCTTGAGTCTCTCCACCATAAATCAATTATGTACTCCAACTCAATAGTTTCTTCCACGTCTTCTATTTTAAGAAATCGTAAAAATTTAAATATTAGGTAAAGTTGAAGAGGCTGTGACGAGTTGTCAACATTCGTAGGAGGCTTGAAGCGGCGGTATTCAGCGGGCAGCTGAAGGATGGAGCAACTGTCTTCATCTGTCTCGTCGCTACAGTCACTCTTGGCGTCACAGCGGGCGGCCAGGTCGATACACTCACCGTCGTCGCACATGTACTGTCCCTTGTTGCATATGGACAGGCTCAGCTCACGAGTATGTCCCACTGCTTGGTCACATATGGGACTGAGTAGTGTCCAGTGGTGTCTACCAACTGGGTAAACTGTATCCGACGCCACTGTTAAAGAGGCCAAAGACATGTTTAACACTGTATCAGTCAAAAACCATTGCTTATCACTTGGTTGTATTATCATTAGCCCATAAAATCCATGAAAATAAGGCTTACTTTCGTAATATCCAAGTATTTCAAACATTATTTCAGTAACTCTTTCCTTGCAAATTCCTCGAAGAAACAGCGGAGACTTTTGTGGATCCTGACAAAGTCCACAAGCCTTGTCTTTCGAACATCTGTAATCACTCCAATGGGAATCTTTCCCATTCATAATAATGCAGTTTTCTAGAGTTGTGTTGTCCGGTTGACCTGGTCCCCAAAATGTGTCGTTCACAATCTTGTTATCACTCACACTCCTCCAAACTCCTTCCTCTTTTTCGTCTGTTATGCCTACCCAAAGAATCCTTGTGACACATACGTTTTCATCCCATAGTGTCTTGATGATTCTCACATTTGTCCTTTTGTCAAGTGGAGCAAACACTGTGGATCCAAACAATCGACACATGTTTTCTGAATCTCCATATGTACGCATTTCAGGTATAACCAAATAGTTCTCACTTTTAATACAAAGGCTTTCCAGAGACGCTATACTGACGTTTACATTAATAAGTTCTATCTTATTTCTGTCACTTGAAAAAATATTTCCATTGAGATTCCGTCTGCATTTAGCTATCATCTCCACATCTTTTTTCGACAGTCCATAGTCCCAAAAATTTATCTGAGTAACAAAACCTTTAAGAACTTGTTTGCTGCTGAACTTTTGGGATAGACCATCTTGTTCTTGTCCGACAATGAGGGTGCCATTGAGTGGGATGACGCGATCAGCGACCTTGATGGAGCCATGATCCAGAGCCTCCCCGTCGACATACACCGTGTATGAGGGCCCAGAGAAGACGAGGCAGTAGTGCCGCCACTGACGCAGCACTGTTGGCAGCTCCAGACTCTCAGTGTTTGTTTGACGGTTGTTGTAGTACAAGAAGTGTGACCCATCAATTATATCTGATAACAGAATAAACATATTATAATTATTATTTGTATCACTGAATCATGAAATAAACATAATTCTTTTCTTTGAAAACTGAACCAAAGTTAAGGAGATACCCACACATCATGATAGCATTAGCGAAGGAGTCAGCTGTAGCGTAAGAGAATAGAACCTGCAGTGTTGTTAAGGCTGTCAAGAAACTCCGGGAACACACGGTGACGTCACTGACGTTGGTGGCCACCTGCTGGCTGCTCATGTTAAACCTGACGAACACATCATTCCTAGGTGACTTCCAGATGTCCGGTTGGAGGGAGAACACCCGTACCTCCTCTCCTGCAACTGAACACCAATGATGGTTATTTTTAGTTTATTAGAGTTATTTTTCTGGTTTAATATCTCCTCTCCTGAAACTGAACATCCAAAACATCCCCGGTGGAGGCGGAGACAAACGGGCAAAATGTTTCTTTCACCCTCATGTCCCTGTTACCTAGCAGTAAACAGGTACCTGGGAGTTTGACAGCTGCTACGGGCTGCTTCCTGGGGGTGGAGGCCTGGTCGTGGACCGGGCCGCGTGGACACTAAGCCCCGAAATCATCTCAAGATAACCTCCATCCTGATTCGTCCTCCTGAAATAATAATGCTTATTGTAACTATTTGATCGAAAATATTATCATGTAGTGAGGGGTCACCGAAAAGTTTGTTTTGTAAATTTAACTCTGCAAATTCTGGAAAAATAAATCAAACTTAAGCATTCCTATGCATAGTATAGCACATATGAAATATATTAGGGCAACGATAGCATGTATTAAGCCTTGAATTGCTAGAGTAGATTAGGTTATATTAGAATAAATTCTATGCGCATGTTGTGGTTAAAAATTTCCAATTTGGCCAAAATAAATCAAACAAAACGGTAACCTTATGATGATCCATCACTATATATAGATATTTTAAACCAAATAGTTACTAACGGTACTGTCATTTTAGGAGGATGGGTTGCTATTGTTACTGGTCAAGTACTTCCTCTCCTATAACTGATGTCCCATGACGACTATTGTTACTGGTCGAGTACCTCCTCTCCTGTAACTGATCACTCATGATGACTGAGGGAATGGAATTCCCAGCTAGTATTTCTAGATTATCTTAGACTGTATGGTGCACTCTTGTGCTCTAGACAAGAGTTCACACACTACAAGCCCTTGTGGGGAGTCTAGAGAAAGCCCAAGCTTAAGGCTATTCGTTAAGGCTATGATGGAGTCTGTAACTGCTCTGTGGAAAGAGATACAGCATTAACATATTTTACTTAGAAAATGTGTGTAGAGAGAGAGAGAGAGAGAGAGAGAGAGAGAGAGAGAGAGAGAGAGAGAGAGAGAGAGAGAGAGAGAGAGCGAGAGAGCGAGAGCGAGAGAGCGAGAGCGAGAGCGAGAGCGAGAGAGAGAGCGAGAGAGCGAGAGAGAGAGAGAGAGAGAGAGAGAGAGAGAGAGAGCGAGAGAGCGAGAGCGAGAGCGAGAGAGAGAGAGAGAGAGAGAGAGAGAGAGAGAGAGAGAGAGAGAGAGAGAGAGAGAGAGAGAGAGAGAGAGAGAGCGAGAGAGAGAGAGAGAGAGAGAGAGAGAGAGAGAGAGAGAGAGAGAGAGAGAGAGAGAGAGAGAGAGAGAGAGAGAGCGAGAGAGAGAGAGAGAGAGAGAGAGAGAGAGAGAGAGAGAGAGAGAGAGAGAGAGAGAGAGAGAGAGAGAGAGAGAGAGAGAGAGAGAGCGAGAGAGAGAGAGAGAGAGAGAGAGAGAGAGAGAGAGAGAGCGAGAGAGAGAGAGAGAGAGAGAGAGAGAGAGAGAGAGAGAGAGAGAGAGAGAGAGAGAGAGCGAGAGAGAGAGAGAGAGAGAGAGAGAGAGAGAGAGAGAGAGAGAGAGCGAGAGAGAGAGAGAGAGAGAGAGAGCGAGAGAGAGAGAGAGAGAGAGAGAGAGAGAGAGAGAGAGAGAGAGAGAGAGAGAGAGAGAGAGAGAGAGAGAGAGAGAGAGAGAGAGAGAGAGAGAGAGAGAGAGAGAGAGAGAGAGAGAGAGAGAGAGAGAGAGAGAGGGGGGGGGGGGAGGGAGAGGGAGAGGGAGGGGTACAGGAAGGTATTTCAATGCAGCCAACATTTTTTGAGGGGAGAGGGGTGCTCGCTGCCTCCCCAACCCTAGGGGATGCTGCCTTTTCCAGCTCTCCCCGCCCAGTGACGTCATGAGGCTCCGCATGGTCCAATACGTCCCTGATTGGGCGAGGCATCTCAGCATCTTGTAGATGCTTGGGCACCAATCCTGTGATTGGAAGCGGCATCTCATAGGCCTGCCGGCTTCTCTCTGATTGGACAAGACAAGGTGGGGGGAGGCCAGCATCTTGGCATTCCCTAGCCCGCCAAAATTCAGTCTAGGATCGGAGTTGTCTGAGCAAGATCTCCCCAGTGGGGGGGGGGGGGGCCTGTCTGCCACCTCGACCCCAGTTATCGCCGTGTTATCATCAATTTCGTTATCCCTATGGTGACCCGTGTGACGGTGTTTCCCCCCTTATATTTCTCCCACGCCTGCTGTAAGAGTCATGTCCACTTTACCCGAGCGTTCTCTACGTCGCAGGCATCAGTTTGATATGTGTGGGAGAGTGTAGTGTTCTCGAGGTGGCGAGAAATTTGTAAAAGAAGAGTATTTTGGCCTTTGGTATAGGCCCTTTAGGAAGCCAATATGGCGCTGGCTCCTCTGTTTTGCCGCCAAAACTGTGTGACGTCAGTGACACCAGATTGGTCACCGACAGCGACGTGGCACAGGGAGCCAATGAAAACCTCTCTTGGCAAGTATGACACCATGAAGGAAGGGGGGTCCGGTCATTGCGCCGCGGTGGCACCATCAGTCTAAGACAGCACGTCAAGGAGGTCGGACGTGCGCTGGGGGGTCCTGTCAGTTGGACAGTTTACCCCGTCTCCGGAGGATTTACGCATCACCCGTGGTCTGCCAGCACCTGTGGGGTCTTCCTTCGTTCATGTGTTGGACCAGAGAAGGAATTGACAGAATACTGAGCATCAAGTGCTCCATGGACAGGTGTTGTGCAAGAGTGGAGTCTAGGCAGCGACGTATGGACGGCTGATAGCTTCACAGTGATGACGTAGTGACTGGGCCAATCCTCTGTGAGGGAATCAGTCTGACACGACACGTCAAGGTGGACGGATGTGTGAAGGTTGATCCTGTCAATCTGACAGTAATACGCCACTCCCGTGGATCTTACGCGTCACCCGTAGTCTGCACGTACGCTGTGAGGTCTTCCTTCATTCCATGTGTGGACCGAAGAGGGAATTGATGGCATATTGAGCATCAAGTGCTCCAGGGTCGGGTGCTGTGCAGGTGAAATCTAGGCAGTATCATCTGGGACGTCTGATAGCTTCACAGTGACGACGTAGTGGCTGAGCCAATCCACTGGGAAGCAGTGAAAGAAGACACTAATTGGGAATCCGTACTACTGCAGCCGAGACGTTGGCAGGCAGCCGTAGTTGGGAGGAGAAGTTGACAGCCGGGAGACCGACTCCAACCCTACAAGACGTGGAGGAGGAGCACGAACCCGCGGAGGACAGAACATGGAGACGACACGTTTATTTTGGGACGTTGATTGGGTTCCTGGAGGACGGGGCGTTCCCTACACGAGGCGGGAGCCTGGACCAGGAGCTTCAACTCAACTCTCACCAGAGGATAGGTGGAAGTAGGTGATTCTAGTTTCCCTCCCAATTCCCCTTTAGTCAGCTATATACATAGATTTGGACTGAGTATCTTTCATGTCATGAGCAAGGCTCATGCACCTATGTCACAGTAAGGCA